>NW_028115605.1:0-78215 GCF_964273445.1 Streptopelia decaocto | reverse complement strand
GGCTATGAGGCTGCCAAATAGTGAGCCTTTGCGGGGCGATGGTTCTGCCAAATAGTGAGCCTTGGGGGGCTATGGGGCTGCCAAATAGTGAGCCTTTGGGGGGCTATAACGCTGCCAAATAGTGAGCCTATCGGGGCTATGGGGCTGCCAAATACTGAGCCTTGGGGGGCTATGGGGCTGCCAAATACTGAGCCTTGGGGGGTATGGAACTGCCAAATAGTGAGCCTTAGGGGTCTATGGGGCTGCCAAATACTGAGCCTTGAGGGTCTATGGGGCTGCCAAATAGTGAGCCTGGCGGGGCAATGGGGTGCCAAATGGTGAGCCTTGGGGGGCTATGGGGCTGCCAAATAGTGAGCCTGGGGGGGTATGGGGCTGCCAAATAGTGAGCCTTGGGGGGCTATGGGGCTGCCAAATATTGAGCCTTGGGGGTCTATGGGGCTGCCAAATAGTGAGCCTGGCGGGGCAATGGGGCTGCCAAATAGTGAGCCTTGGGGGACTATGGGGCTCCCAAATAGTGAGCCTTGGGGGGCGATGGGGCTGCCAAATACTGAGCCTTGGGGTCTATGGGGCTGCCAAAGAGTGTGCCTTTGGGGGCTATGGGGCTGCCAAATAGTGAGCCTGGTGGGGCAATGGGGCTGCCAAACAGTGTGCCTTGCCGGACTATGGGGCTGCCAAATAGTGAGCCTTAGGTGGCGATGGGGCTGCCAAATAGTGAGCCGAGGGGGCTATGGGGCTACGAAATAGTGAGCCTGTGGGGGACATGGGGTTGCCAAATAGTGAGCCTTGGGGGGCTATGCGGCTGACAAATAGTGAGCCTTGGGGGGCAATGGGGCTGCCAAATAGTGAGCCTTGAGGGGCTATGGGGCTGCAAAATAGTGAGCTAAAGGGGACTATGGGGCTGCCAAATAGTGAACCTTGGGGGGCGAAGCGGCTGCCAAATAGTGAGCCTTGGGGGGCTATGGGGCTGCCAAATAGTGAGCCTTTTGGGGGCGATGGGGCTGCCAAATAGTGAGTCTTGGGTGGCTATGGGGCTGCGAAATAGTGAGCCTTGGGGGGCTATGGGGCTGCCAAATAGTGAGCCTTAGGGGGCTATGGGGCTGCCAAATAGTGAGCCTTGGGGGCTATGGGCTGCCAAATAGTGAGCCTTAGGGGGCTATGGGGCTGCCAAATAGTGAGCCTTTGTGAGGCTATAAGGCTGCCAAATAGTGAGCCTCTGCGGGGCTATGGGGCTGCCAAATAGTGAGCCTGTGGGGGCCATGGGGCTGCCAAATAGTGAGCCTTGGCGGGCTATGGGGCTGCCAAATAGTGAGCCTTGGGGGCTATGGGGCTGCCAAATACTGAGCCTTGGGGGTCTATGGGGCTGCCAAATAGTGAGCCTGGCGGGGCAATGGGGCTGCCAAATAGTGAGCCTTGGGGGGCGATGGGGCTGCCAAATACTGAGCCTTGGGGTCTATGGGGCTGCCAAAGAGTGTGCCTTTGGGGGCTATGGGGCTGCCAAATAGTGAGCCTGGCGGGGCAATGGGGCTGCCAAATAGTGTGCCTTGCCGGACTATGGGCTGCCAAATAGTGAGCCTTAGGTGGCGATGGGGCTGCCAAATAGTGAGCCATTGGGGGGCTATGGGGCTGCCAAATAGTGTGCCTTGGGGGGCAATGGGGCTGCCAAATAGTGAGCCTTGAGGGGCCATGGGGCTGCCAAATAGTGAGTCTTTGTGGGGCTATGGGGCTGCCAAATAGTGAGCCTTTGTGAGGCTATAAGGCTGCCAAATAGTGAGCCTTGGGGGGCTATGGGGCTGCCAAATAGTGTGCCTTGGGAGGCTATGGGGCTGCCAAATAGTGAGCCTTGGGGGGCTATGGGGCTGCCAAATAGTGAGCCTTTGGGGGGCGATGGGGCTGCAAATAGTGAGTCTTGAGGGGCTATGGGGCTGCCAAATAGTTAGCCCTTTGGGGGGCTATAAGGCTGCCAAATACTGAGCCTTGGGTGGCGATGGGGCTGCCAAATACTGAGCCTTGGGGGCCTATGGGGCTGCCAAATAGTGAGCCTTGGGGGGCTATGGGGCTGCCAAATAGTGAACCTTGGGGGGGGAAGCGGCTGCCAAATAGTGAGTCTTGGGGGGCAATGGGGCTGCCAAATAGTGAGCCTTGGGGGGCAATGGGGCTGCCAAATAGTGTGCCTTGGGGGCAATGCAGCTGCCAAATAGTAAGCCTTTCGGGGTGATGGGGCTGCCAAATAGTGAGCCTTGGGGGGCTATGGGGCTGCCAAATAGTGAGCCTTTGAGAGGCGATGGGGCTGCCAAATAGTGAGCCTTTCAGGGTGATGGGACTTGCAAATAGTGAGCCTTGGGGGGCTATGGGGCTGACAAATAGTGAGGCTTGGCGGGCTATGGGGCTGCCAAATAGTGAGAATTGGGGGGCTATGGGGCTGCCAAATAGTGAGCCTTAGTAGGCCATGGGGCTGCCAAATAGTGAGCCTTGGGGGGCGAAGCGGCTGCCAAATAGTGAGCCTGGAGGGGCTATGAGGCTGCCAAATAGTGAGCCTTTGCGGGGCGATGGTGCTGCCAAATAGTGAGCCTTGTGGGGCTATGGGGCTGCCAAATAGTGAGCCTTTGGGGGGCTATAAGGCTGCCAAATAGTGACCCTTGGGGGGTATGGGGCTGCCAAATAGTGAGCCTTAGGGGGCTATGGGGCTGCCAAATAGTGAGCCTTGGGGGCTATGGGGCTGCCAAATAGTGAGCCTTGGGGGGCTATGGGGCTGCCAAATAGTGAGCCTTGGGGGCTATGGGGCTGCCAAATAGTGAGCCTCTGCGGGGCTATGGGGCTGCCAAATAGTGAGCCTGTGGGGGCCATGGGGCTGCCAAATAGTGAGCCTTGGCGGGCTATGGGGCTGCCAAATAGTGAGCCTTTTGGGGCTATGGGGCTGCCAAATACTGAGCCTTGGGGGTCTATGGGGCTGCCAAATAGTGAGCCTGGCGGGGCAATGGGGCTGCCAAATAGTGAGCCTTGGGGGGCGATGGGGCTGCCAAATACTGAGCCTTGGGGTCTATGGGGCTGCCAAAGAGTGTGCCTTTGGGGGCTATGGGGCTGCCAAATAGTGAGCCTGGCGGGGCAATGGGGCTGCCAAATAGTGTGCCTTGCCGGACTATGGGGCTGCCAAATAGTGAGCCTTAGGTGGCGATGGGGCTGCCAAATAGTGAGCCATTGGGGGGCTATGGGGCTGCCAAATAGTGTGCCTTGGGGGGCAATGGGGCTGCCAAATAGTGAGCCTTGAGGGGCCATGGGGCTGCCAAATAGTGAGTCTTTGTGGGGCTATGGGGCTGCCAAATAGTGAGCCTTTGTGAGGCTATAAGGCTGCCAAATAGTGAGCCTTGGGGGGCTATGGGGCTGCCAAATAGTGTGCCTTGGGAGGCTATGGGGCTGCCAAATAGTGAGCCTTGGGGGGCTATGGGGCTGCCAAATAGTGAGCCTTTGGGGGGCGATGGGGCTGCAAATAGTGAGTCTTGAGGGGCTATGGGGCTGCCAAATAGTTAGCCTTTGGGGGGCTATAAGGCTGCCAAATACTGAGCCTTGGGTGGCGATGGGGCTGCCAAATACTGAGCCTTGGGGGCCTATGGGGCTGCCAAATAGTGAGCCTTGGGGGGCTATGGGGCTGCCAAATAGTGAACCTTGGGGGGGGAAGCGGCTGCCAAATAGTGAGTCTTGGGGGGCAATGGGGCTGCCAAATAGTGAGCCTTGGGGGGCAATGGGGCTGCCAAATAGTGTGCCTTGGGGGGCAATGCAGCTGCCAAATAGTAAGCCTTTCGGGGTGATGGGGCTGCCAAATAGTGAGCCTTGGGGGGCTATGGGGCTGCCAAATAGTGAGCCTTTGAGAGGCGATGGGGCTGCCAAATAGTGAGCCTTTCAGGGTGATGGGACTTGCAAATAGTGAGCCTTGGGGGGCTATGGGGCTGACAAATAGTGAGGCTTGGCGGGCTATGGGGCTGCCAAATAGTGAGAATTGGGGGGCTATGGGGCTGCCAAATAGTGAGCCTTAGTAGGCCATGGGGCTGCCAAATAGTGAGCCTTGGGGGGCGAAGCGGCTGCCAAATAGTGAGCCTGGAGGGGCTATGAGGCTGCCAAATAGTGAGCCTTTGCGGGGCGATGGTGCTGCCAAATAGTGAGCCTTGTGGGGCTATGGGGCTGCCAAATAGTGAGCCTTTGGGGGGCTATAAGGCTGCCAAATAGTGACCCTTGGGGGCCTATGGGGCTGCCAAATACTGAGCCTTGGGGGGCTATGGGGCTGCCAAATAGTGAGCCTTGGCGGGCAATGGGGCTGCCAAATAGTGAACCTTGGGGGGCGAAGCGGCTGCCAAATAGTGAGCCTTGGGGGGCTATGGGGCTGCCAAATACTGAGCCTTTTTTGGGGCGATGGGGCTGCCAAATAGTGAGTCTTGGGTGGCTATGGGGCTGCGAAATAGTGAGCCTTGAGTGGCTATGGGGCGGCCAAATAGTGAGCCTTGGGGGGCTATGGGCCTGCCAAATAGTGAGCCTTGGGGGGCTATGGGGCTGCCAAATAATGAGCCTTGATGGGCCATGGGGCTGCCAAATAGTGAGCCTTGGGGTTATAAGGCTGTCAAATAGTGAGGCATAAGGGGCAACGGGGCTGCCAAATAGTGAACCTTTGAGGGGCGAAGCGGCTGCCAAATGGTGAGCCTTGAGTGGCTATGGGGCTGCCAAATAGTGAGCCTTTCAGGGTGATGGGATTTGCAAATAGTGAGCCTTGGGGGGCTATGGGGCTGAACAAATAGTGAGCGTTGGCGGGCTATGGGGCTGCCAAATAGTGAGCCTATGGGCTACTATGGGGCTGACAAATAGTGAGCCTTGGGGGGCTATGGGGCTGCCAAATAGTGAGCCTTTGGGGGCTATGGGGCTGTCAAATAGTGAGCCCTTGGCGGGCTATGGGGCTGCCAAATAGTGAGCCTTGGGGGGGTATGGGGCTGCCAAAGAGTGTGCCTTTGAGGGCTATGGGGCTGCTACATAGTGAGCCTTGGGGGGCTATGGGGCTGCTAAATAGTGAGCCTGGGAGGCAATGGGGCTGCCAAATAGTGAGCCTTGGGGGCCTATGGGGCTGCCAAATAGTGAGCTAAATAGGACTATGGGGCTGCCAAATAGTGAGCCTTTGGGGGCTATGGGGCTGCCAAATAGTGAGCCTTGGGGGGCTATGGGGCTGCCAAATAGTGAGCCTGTGGGGGCCATGGGGCTGCCAAATAGTGAGCCTTGGGGGGCGAAGCGGTTGCCAAATAGTGAGCCTTGGGGGGTATGAGGCTGCCAAATAGTGAGCCTAGGTGGCGATGGGGCTGCCAAATAGTGAGCCTTGGGGGGCTATGCGGCTGACAAATAGTGATCCTTGGGGGGCTATGTGGCTGACAAATAGTGAGCCTTGGGGGGCTATGGGGCTGCCAAATAGTGAGCCTTAGGGGTTATAAGGCTGCCAAATAGTGAGCCTTGGGGGGCGATGGGGCTTCCAAATTGTGAACCTTGGGGGGCGAAGCGGCTGCCAAATAGTGAGCCTTGAGTGGCTATGGGGCTGCCAAATAGTGAACCTTGGGGGGCTATGGGGCTGCCAAATAGTGAGCCTTGGGGGGCTATGGGGCTGCCAAATAGTGTGCCTTGGGGGGCAATGGGGCTGCCAAATAGTGAGCCTTGAGGGGCCATGGGGCTGCCAAATAGTGAGTCTTTGTGGGGCTATGGGGCTGCCAAATAGTGAGCCTTTCTGAGGCTATAAGGCTGCCAAATAGTGAGCCTTGGGGGGCTATGGGGCTGCCAAATAGTGAGCCTTGGGGGTTATAAGGCTGCCAAATAGTGAGCCTTGGGGGGCGATGGGGCTGCCAAATGGTGAACCTTGGGGGGCGAAGCGGCTGCCAAATAGTGAGCCTTGAGTGGCTATGGGGCTGCCAAATAGTGAACCTTGGGGGGCTATGGGGCTGCCAAATAGTGAGCCTGGGAGGCTATGGGGCTGCCAAATAGTGAGCCTCTGCGGGGCTATGGGGCTGCCAAATAGTGAGCCTTGGGGGGCTATGGGGCTGCCAAATACTGAGCCTTGGGGGTCTATGGGGCTGCCAAATAGTGAGCCTGGCGGGGCAATGGGGCTGCCAAATAGTGAGCCTTGGGGGGCTATGGGGCTGCCAAATAGTGAGCCTGGGGGGGTATGGGGCTGCCAAATAGTGAGCCTTTTGGGGCTATCGGGCTGCCAAATACTGACCCTTTGGGGTCTATGGGGCTGCCAAATAGTGAGCCTGGCGGGGCAATGGGGCTGCCAAATAGTGAGCCTTGGGGACTATGGGGCTCCCAAATAGTGAGCCTTGGGGGGCGATGGGGCTGCCAAATACTGAGCCTTGGGGTCTATGGGGCTGCCAAAGAGTGTGCCTTTGGGGGCTATGGGGCTGCCAAATAGTGAGCCTGGCGGGGCAATGGGGCTGCCAAATAGTGTGCCTTGCCGGACTGTGGGGCTGCCAAATAGTGAGCCTTAGGTGGCGATGGGGCTGCCAAATAGTGAGCCATTGGGGGGCTATGGGGCTGCCAAATAGTGTGCCTTGGGGGGCAATGGGGCTGCCAAATAGTGAGCCTTGAGGGGCCATGGGGCTGCCAAATAGTGAGTCTTTGTGGGGCTATGGGGCTGCCAAATAGTGAGCCTTTGTGAGGCTATAAGGCTGCCAAATAGTGAGCCTTGGGGGGCTATGGGGCTGCCAAATAGTGTGCCTTGGGGGGCTATGGGGCTGCCAAATAGTGAGCCTTGGGGGGCTATGGGGCTGCCAAATAGTGAGCCTTTGGGGGGCGATGGGGCTGCAAATAGTGAGCGTTTCATGTTGAAGGGACTTGCAAATAGTGAGCCTTGGGGGGCTATGGGGCTGACAAATAGTGAGCCTTGGCGGGCTATGGGGCTGCCAAATAGTGAGCCTTTGGGGGGCTATGGGGCTGCCAAATAGTGAGCCTTGGGGGGCTATGGGGCTGCCAAATAGTGAGCCTTGGGGGGCCATGGGGCTGCCAAATAGTGAGCTTAGGGGGGTGAAGCGGCTGCCAAATAGTGAGCCTTGGGAGGCTATGAGGCTGCCAAATAGTGAGCCTTTGCGGGGCGATGGTGCTGCCAAATAGTGAGCCTTGGGGGGCTATGGGGCTGCCAAATAGTGAGCCTTTGGGGGGCTATAACGCTGCCAAATAGTGAGCCTATCGGGGCTATGGGGCTGCCAAATACTGAGCCTTGGGGGGCTATGGGGCTGCCAAATACTGAGCCTTGGGGGGTATGGGGCTGCCAAATAGTGAGCCTTAGGGGGCGATGGGGCTGCCAAATACTGAGCCTTGAGGGTCTATGGGGCTGCCAAATAGTGAGCCTGGCGGGGCAATGGGGTGCCAAATGGTGAGCCTTGGGGGGCTATGGGGCTGCCAAATAGTGAGCCTGGGGGGGTATGGGGCTGCCAAATAGTGAGCCTTGGGGGGCTATGGGGCTGCCAAATATTGAGCCTTGGGGGTCTATGGGGCTGCCAAATAGTGAGCCTGGCGGGGCAATGGGGCTGCCAAATAGTGAGCCTTGGGGGACTATGGGGCTCCCAAATAGTGAGCCTTGGGGGGCGATGGGGCTGCCAAATACTGAGCCTTGGGGTCTATGGGGCTGCCAAAGAGTGTGCCTTTGGGGGCTATGGGGCTGCCAAATAGTGAGCCTGGTGGGGCAATGGGGCTGCCAAACAGTGTGCCTTGCCGGACTATGGGGCTGCCAAATAGTGAGCCTTAGGTGGCGATGGGGCTGCCAAATAGTGAGCCGAGGGGGCTATGGGGCTACGAAATAGTGAGCCTGTGGGGGACATGGGGTTGCCAAATAGTGAGCCTTGGGGGGCTATGCGGCTGACAAATAGTGAGCCTTGGGGGGCAATGGGGCTGCCAAATAGTGAGCCTTGAGGGGCTATGGGGCTGCCAAATAGTGAGCTAAAGGGGACTATGGGGCTGCCAAATAGTGAACCTTGGGGGGCTATGGGGCTGCCAAATAGTGAGCCTGGGGGGCTATGGGGCTGCCAAATAGTGAGCCTCTGCGGGGCTATGGGGCTGCCAAATAGTGAGCCTTGGGGGCTATGGGGCTGCCAAATACTGAGCCTTGGAGGTCTATGGGGCTGCCAAATAGTGAGCCTGGCGGGGCAATGGGGCTGCCAAATAGTGAGCCTTGGGGGGCTATGGGGCTGCCAAATAGTGAGCCTGGGGGGGTATGGGGCTGCCAAATAGTGAGCCTTTTGGGGCTATCGGGCTGCCAAATACTGAGCCTTGGGGGTCTATGGGGCTGCCAAATAGTGAGCCTGGCGGGGCAATGGGGCTGCCAAATAGTGAGCCTTGGGGGACTATGGGGCTCCCAAATAGTGAGCCTTGGGGGGCGATGGGGCTGCCAAATACTGAGCCTTGGGGTCTATGGGGCTGCCAAAGAGTGTGCCTTTGGGGGCTATGGGGCTGCCAAATAGTGAGCCTGGCGGGGCAATGGGGCTGCCAAATAGTGTGCCTTGCCGGACTGTGGGGCTGCCAAATAGTGAGCCTTAGGTGGCGATGGGGCTGCCAAATAGTGAGCCATTGGGGGGCTATGGGGCTGCCAAATAGTGTGCCTTGGGGGGCAATGGGGCTGCCAAATAGTGAGCCTTGAGGGGCCATGGGGCTGCCAAATAGTGAGTCTTTGTGGGGCTATGGGGCTGCCAAATAGTGAGCCTTTGTGAGGCTATAAGGCTGCCAAATAGTGAGCCTTGGGGGGCTATGGGGCTGCCAAATAGTGTGCCTTGGGGGGCTATGGGCTGCCAAATAGTGAGCCTTGGGGGGCTATGGGGCTGCCAAATAGTGAGCCTTTGGGGTCGATGGGGCTGCAAATAGTGAGCGTTTCATGTTGAAGAGACTTGCAAATAGTGAGCCTTGGGGGGCTATGGGGCTGACAAATAGTGAGCCTTGGCGGGCTATGGGGCTGCCAAATAGTGAGCCTTTGGGGGGCTATGGGGCTGCCAAATAGTGAGCCTTGGGGGCTATGGGGCTGACAAATAGTGAGCCTTGGGGGGCCATGGGGCTGCCAAATAGTGAGCTTAGGGGGGTGAAGCGGCTGCCAAATAGTGAGCCTTGGGGGGCTATGAGGCTGCCAAATAGTGAGCCTTTGCGGGGCGATGGTGCTGCCAAATAGTGAGCCTTGGGGGGCTATGGGGCTGCCAAATAGTGAGCCTTTGGGGGGCTATAACGCTGCCAAATAGTGAGCCTATCGGGGCTATGGGGCTGCCAAATACTGAGCCTTGGGGGGCTATGGGGCTGCCAAATACTGAGCCTTGGGGGGTATGGGGCTGCCAAATAGTGAGCCTTAGGGGGCGATGGGGCTGCCAAATACTGAGCCTTGAGGGTCTATGGGGCTGCCAAATAGTGAGCCTGGCGGGGCAATGGGGTGCCAAATGGTGAGCCTTGGGGGGCTATGGGGCTGCCAAATAGTGAGCCTAGGGGGGCTATGGGGCTGCCAAATAGTGAGCCTTTTGGGGGCGATGGGGCTGCCAAATAGTGAGTCTTGGGTGGCTATGGGGCTGCGAAATAGTGAGCCCTGGGGGGCTATGGGGCTGCCAAATAGTGAGCCTTTTGGGGCTATGGGGCTGCCAAATAGTGAGCCTTGGGGGCTATGGGGCTGCCAAATAGTGAGCCTTAGGGGGCTATGGGGCTGCCAAATAGTGAGCCTTAGGGGCTATGGGGCTGCCAAATAGTGAGCCTCTGCGGGGCTATGGGGCTGCCAAATAGTGAGCCTTGAGGGGCCATGGGGCTGCCAAATAGTGAGCCTTGGCGGGCTATGGGGCTGCCAAATAGTGAGCCTTTGGGGGGCTATAACGCTGCCAAATAATGAGCCTTTCGAAGCTATGGGTCTGCCAAATACTGAGCCTTGGGGGGCTATGGGGCTGCCAAATAGTGAGCCTGGGGGGGTATGGGGCTGCCAAATAGTGAGCCTTTTGGGGCTATGGGGCTGCCAAATACTGAGCCTTGGGGGTCTATGGGGCTGCCAAATAGTGAGCCTGGCGGGGCAATGGGGCTGCCAAATAGTGAGCCTTGGGGGGCGATGGGGCTGCCAAATAGTGAGCCTTGGGGGCTATGGGGCTGCCAAAGAGTGTGCCTTTGGGGGCTATGGGGCTGCCAAATAGTGAGCCTGGCGGGGCAATGGGGCTGCCAAATAGTGTGCCTTGCCGGACTATGGGGCTGCCAAAGAGTGAGCCTTAGGTGGCGATGGGGCTGCCAAATAGTGAGCCATTGGGGGGCTATGGGGCTGCCAAATAGTGTGCCTTGGGAGGCAATGGGGCTGCCAAATAGTGAGCCTTGAGGGGCCATGGGGCTGCCAAATAGTGAGTCTTTGTGGGGCTATGGGGCTGCCAAATAGTGAGCCTTTGTGAGGCTATAAGGCTGCCAAATAGTGAGCCTTGGGGGCTATGGGGCTGCCAAATAGTGTGCCTTGGGAGGCTATGGGGCTGCCAAATAGTGAGCCTTGGGGGGCTATGGGGCTGCCAAATAGTGAGCCTTTGGGGGGCGATGGGTCTGCAAATAGTGAGCGTTTCAGGTTGAAGGGACTTGCAAATAGTGAGCCTTGGGGGGCTATGGGGCTGACAAATAGTGAGCCTTGGCGGGCTATGGGGCTGCCAAATAGTGAGCCTTTGGGGGACATGGGGCTGCCAAATAGTGAGCCTTAGGGGGCTATGAGGCTGCCAAATAGTGAGCCTGTGGGGGCCATGGGGCTGCAAATAGTGAGCTTAGGGGGTGAAGCGGCTGCCAAATAGTGAGCCTTGGGGGGCTATGAGGCTGCCAAATAGTGAGCCTTTGCGGGGCGATGGTGCTGCCAAATAGTGAGCCTTGGGGGGCTATGGGGCTGCCAAATAGTGAGCCTTGTTGGGGCTATAACGCTGCCAAATAGTGAGCCTATTGGGGCTATGGGGCTGCCAAATACTGAGCCTTGGGGGGCTATGGGGCTGCCAAATACTGAGCCTGGGGGGGTATGGGGCTGCCAAATAGTGAGCCTTAGGGGGCGATGGGGCTGCCAAATACTGAGCCTTGAGGGTCTATGGGGCTGCCAAATAGTGAGCCTGGCGGGGCAATGGGGTGCCAAATGGTGAGCCTTGGGGGGCTATGGGGCTGCCAAATAGTGAGCCTGGGGGGGTATGGGGCTGCCAAATAGTGAGCCTTGGGGGGCTATGGGGCTGCCAAATATTGAGCCTTGGGGGTCTATGGGGCTGCCAAATAGTGAGCCTGGCGGGGCAATGGGGCTGCCAAATAGTGAGCCTTGGGGGACTATGGGGCTCCCAAATAGTGAGCCTTGGGGGGCGATGGGGCTGCCAAATACTGAGCCTTGGGGTCTATGGGGCTGCCAAAGAGTGTGCCTTTGAGGGCTATGGGGCTGCCAAATAGTGAGCCTGGCGGGGCAATGGGGCTGCCAAACAGTGTGCCTTGCCGGACTATGGGGCTGCCAAATAGTGAGCCTTAGGTGGCGATGGGGCTGCCAAATAGTGAGCGGGGTGGGCTATGGGGCTACGAAATAGTGAGCCTGTGGGGGACATGGGGTTGCCAAATAGTGAGCCTTTGGGGGGCTATGCGGCTGACAAATAGTGAGCCTTGGGGGGCAATGGCGCTGCCAAATAGTGAACCTTGAGGGGCTATGGGGCTGCCAAATAGTGAGCTAAAGGGGACTATGGAGCTGCCAAATAGTGAACCTTGGGGGGCGAAGCGGCTGCCAAATAGTGAGCCTTGGGGGGCTATGGGGCTGCCAAATAGTGAGCCTTTTGGGGGCGATGGGGCTGCCAAATAGTGAGCCTTGGGGGCTATGGGGCTGCCAAATAGTGAGCCTAGGGGGGCTATGGGGCTGCCAAATAGTGAGCCTTGGGGGGCTATGGGGCTGCCAAATAGTGAGCCTGGGGGGCTATGGGGCTGCCAAATAGTGAGCCTCTGCGGGGCTATGGGGCTGCCAAATAGTGAGCCTTGGGGGGCTATGGGGCTGCCAAATACTGAGCCTTGGAGGTCTATGGGGCTGCCAAATAGTGAGCCTGGCGGGGCAATGGGGCTGCCAAATAGTGAGCCTTGGGGGGCTATGGGGCTGCCAAATAGTGAGCCTGGGGGGGTATGGGGCTGCCAAATAGTGAGCCTTTTGGGGCTATCGGGCTGCCAAATACTGAGCCTTGGGGGTCTATGGGGCTGCCAAATAGTGAGCCTGGCGGGGCAATGGGGCTGCCAAATAGTGAGCCTTGGGGGACTATGGGGCTCCCAAATAGTGAGCCTTGGGGGGCGATGGGGCTGCCAAATACTGAGCCTTGGGGTCTATGGGGCTGCCAAAGAGTGTGCCTTTGGGGGCTATGGGGCTGCCAAATAGTGAGCCTGGCGGGGCAATGGGGCTGCCAAATAGTGTGCCTTGCCGGACTGTGGGGCTGCCAAATAGTGAGCCTTAGGTGGCGATGGGGCTGCCAAATAGTGAGCCATTGGGGGGCTATGGGGCTGCCAAATAGTGTGCCTTGGGGGGCAATGGGGCTGCCAAATAGTGAGCCTTGAGGGGCCATGGGGCTGCCAAATAGTGAGTCTTTGTGGGGCTATGGGGCTGCCAAATAGTGAGCCTTTGTGAGGCTATAAGGCTGCCAAATAGTGAGCCTTGGGGGGCTATGGGGCTGCCAAATAGTGTGCCTTGGGGGGCTATGGGGCTGCCAAATAGTGAGCCTTGGGGGGCTATGGGGCTGCCAAATAGTGAGCCTTTGGGGGGCGATGGGGCTGCAAATAGTGAGCGTTTCATGTTGAAGGGACTTGCAAATAGTGAGCCTTGGGGGGCTATGGGGCTGACAAATAGTGAGCCTTGGCGGGCTATGGGGCTGCCAAATAGTGAGCCTTTGGGGGGCTATGGGGCTGCCAAATAGTGAGCCTTGGGGGGCTATGGGGCTGACAAATAGTGAGCCTTGGGGGGCCATGGGGCTGCCAAATAGTGAGCTTAGGGGGGTGAAGCGGCTGCCAAATAGTGAGCCTTGGGGGGCTATGAGGCTGCCAAATAGTGAGCCTTTGCGGGGCGATGGTGCTGCCAAATAGTGAGCCTTGGGGGGCTATGGGGCTGCCAAATAGTGAGCCTTTGGGGGGCTATAACGCTGCCAAATAGTGAGCCTATAGGGGCTATGGGGCTGCCAAATACTGAGCCTTGGGGGGCTATGGGGCTGCCAAATACTGAGCCTTGGGGGGTATGGGGCTGCCAAATAGTGAGCCTTAGGGGGCGATGGGGCTGCCAAATACTGAGCCTTGAGGGTCTATGGGGCTGCCAAATAGTGAGCCTGGCGGGGCAATGGGGTGCCAAATGGTGAGCCTTGGGGGGCTATGGGGCTGCCAAATAGTGAGCCTAGGGGGGCTATGGGGCTGCCAAATAGTGAGCCTTTTGGGGGCGATGGGGCTGCCAAATAGTGAGTCTTGGGTGGCTATGGGGCTGCGAAATAGTGAGCCCTGGGGGGCTATGGGGCTGCCAAATAGTGAGCCTTAAGGGGCTATGGGGCTGCCAAATAGTGAGCCTTGGGGGCTATGGGGCTGCCAAATAGTGAGCCTTAGGGGGCTATGGGGCTGCCAAATAGTGAGCCTTAGGGGCTATGGGGCTGCCAAATAGTGAGCCTCTGCGGGGCTATGGGGCTGCCAAATAGTGAGCCTTGAGGGGCCATGGGGCTGCCAAATAGTGAGCCTTGGCGGGCTATGGGGCTGCCAAATAGTGAGCCTTTGGGGGGCTATAACGCTGCCAAATAATGAGCCTTTCGAAGCTATGGGTCTGCCAAATACTGAGCCTTGGGGGGCTATGGGGCTGCCAAATAGTGAGCCTGGGGGGGTATGGGGCTGCCAAATAGTGAGCCTTTTGGGGCTATGGGGCTGCCAAATACTGAGCCTTGGGGGTCTATGGGGCTGCCAAATAGTGAGCCTGGCGGGGCAATGGGGCTGCCAAATAGTGAGCCTTGGGGGGCGATGGGGCTGCCAAATAGTGAGCCTTGGGGGCTATGGGGCTGCCAAAGAGTGTGCCTTTGGGGGCTATGGGGCTGCCAAATAGTGAGCCTGGCGGGGCAATGGGGCTGCCAAATAGTGTGCCTTGCCGGACTATGGGGCTGCCAAAGAGTGAGCCTTAGGTGGCGATGGGGCTGCCAAATAGTGAGCCATTGGGGGGCTATGGGGCTGCCAAATAGTGTGCCTTGGGAGGCAATGGGGCTGCCAAATAGTGAGCCTTGAGGGGCCATGGGGCTGCCAAATAGTGAGTCTTTGTGGGGCTATGGGGCTGCCAAATAGTGAGCCTTTGTGAGGCTATAAGGCTGCCAAATAGTGAGCCTTGGGGGGCTATGGGGCTGCCAAATAGTGTGCCTTGGGAGGCTATGGGGCTGCCAAATAGTGAGCCTTGGGGGGCTATGGGGCTGCCAAATAGTGAGCCTTTGGGGGGCGATGGGTCTGCAAATAGTGAGCGTTTCAGGTTGAAGGGACTTGCAAATAGTGAGCCTTGGGGGGCTATGGGGCTGACAAATAGTGAGCCTTGGCGGGCTATGGGGCTGCCAAATAGTGAGCCTTTGGGGGACATGGGGCTGCCAAATAGTGAGCCTTAGGGGGCTATGGGGCTGCCAAATAGTGAGCCTGTGGGGGCCATGGGGCTGCCAAATAGTGAGCTTAGGGGGTGAAGCGGCTGCCAAATAGTGAGCCTTGGGGGGCTATGAGGCTGCCAAATAGTGAGCCTTTGCGGGGCGATGGTGCTGCCAAATAGTGAGCCTTGGGGGGCTATGGGGCTGCCAAATAGTGAGCCTTGTTGGGGCTATAACGCTGCCAAATAGTGAGCCTATTGGGGCTATGGGGCTGCCAAATACTGAGCCTTGGGGGGCTATGGGGCTGCCAAATACTGAGCCTGGGGGGGTATGGGGCTGCCAAATAGTGAGCCTTAGGGGGCGATGGGGCTGCCAAATACTGAGCCTTGAGGGTCTATGGGGCTGCCAAATAGTGAGCCTGGCGGGGCAATGGGGTGCCAAATGGTGAGCCTTGGGGGGCTATGGGGCTGCCAAATAGTGAGCCTGGGGGGGTATGGGGCTGCCAAATAGTGAGCCTTGGGGGGCTATGGGGCTGCCAAATATTGAGCCTTGGGGGTCTATGGGGCTGCCAAATAGTGAGCCTGGCGGGGCAATGGGGCTGCCAAATAGTGAGCCTTGGGGGACTATGGGGCTCCCAAATAGTGAGCCTTGGGGGGCGATGGGGCTGCCAAATACTGAGCCTTGGGGTCTATGGGGCTGCCAAAGAGTGTGCCTTTGAGGGCTATGGGGCTGCCAAATAGTGAGCCTGGCGGGGCAATGGGGCTGCCAAACAGTGTGCCTTGCCGGACTATGGGGCTGCCAAATAGTGAGCCTTAGGTGGCGATGGGGCTGCCAAATAGTGAGCGGGGTGGGCTATGGGGCTACGAAATAGTGAGCCTGTGGGGGACATGGGGTTGCCAAATAGTGAGCCTTGGGGGGCTATGCGGCTGACAAATAGTGAGCCTTGGGGGGCAATGGCGCTGCCAAATAGTGAACCTTGAGGGGCTATGGGGCTGCCAAATAGTGAGCTAAAGGGGACTATGGAGCTGCCAAATAGTGAACCTTGGGGGGCGAAGCGGCTGCCAAATAGTGAGCCTTGGGGGGCTATGGGGCTGCCAAATAGTGAGCCTTTTGGGGGCGATGGGGCTGCCAAATAGTGAGCCTTGGGGGCTATGGGGCTGCCAAATAGTGAGCCTAGGGGGGCTATGGGGCTGCCAAATAGTGAGCCTGGCGGGGCCATAGGGCTGCCAAATAGTGAGCCTTGGGGGGCTATAAGGCTGTCAAATAGTGAGGCATAGGGGGCGACGGGGCTGCCAAATAGTGAACCTTTGGGGGGCGAAGAGGCTGCCAAATGGTGAGCCTTGAGTGGCTATGGGGCTGCCAAAGAGTGAGCCTTGGGGGGCTATGGGGCTGCCAAATAGTGAGCCTTGAAAGGCTATGGGGCTGCCAAATAGTAAGCCTTGGGGGGCTATGGGGCTGCCAAATAGTGAGCCTTGGGGGGCTATGGGGCTGCCAAATAGTGAGCCTGTGGGGGCCATGGGGCTGCCAAATAGTGAGCCTTGGGGGGCGAAGCGGCTGCCAAATAGTGAGTCTTGGGGGGGTTATGAGGCTGCGAAATAGTGAGCCTAGGTGGCGATGGGGCTGCGAAATAGTGAGCCTTGGGGGGCTATGCGGCTGCCAAATAGTGAGCCTTGGGGGGCTATGGGGCTGCCAAATAGTGGGCCTTGGGGGTCTATGGGGCTGCGAAATAGTGAGCCTTTGGGGGGCGATGGGGCTGCAAATAGTGAGCGTTTCAGGTTGAAGGGACTTGCAAATAGTGAGCCTTGGGGGGCTATGAGGCTGACAAATAGTGAGCCTTGGCGGGCTATGGGGCTGCCAAATAGTGAGCCTTTGGGGGGCTATGGGGCTGCCAAATAGTGAGCCTTGGGGGGCTATGGGGCTGCCAAATAGTGAGCCTGTGGGGGCCATGGGGCTGCCAAATAGTGAGCCTTAGGGGGCTATGGGGCTGCCAAATAGTGAGCCTATGGGGGGCTATAACGCTGCCAAATAGTGAGCCTATCGGCGCTATGGGGCTGCCAAATACTGAGCCTTGGGGGGCTATGGGGCTGCCAAATACTGAGCCTTGGGGGGGTATGGGGCTGCCAAATAGTGAGCCTTTTGGGGCTATGGGGATGCCAAATACTGAGCCTTGGGGGTCTATGGGGCTGCCAAATAGTGAGCCTGGCGGGGCAATGGGGCTGCCAAATAGTGAGCCTTGGGGGGCTATGGGGCTGCCAAATAGTGAGCCTGGGGGGGTATGGGGCTGCCAAATAGTGAGCCTTGGGGGGCTATGGGGCTGCCAAATAGTGAGCCTTTGGGGGGCTATGGGGCTGCCAAATAGTGAGCCCTTTGGGGGCTATGGGGCTGCCAAATAGTGAGCCTTGGGGGACTATGGGGCTGCCAAATAGTGAGCCTTGGGGAGCGATGGCGCTGCCAAATACTGAGCCTTGGGGTCTATGGGGCTGCCAAAGAGTGTGTGTTTGGGGGCTATGGGGCTGCCAAATAGTGAGCCTGGCGGGGTAATGGGGCTGCCAAATAGTGTGCCTTGCCTACTATGGGGCTGCCAAATAGTGAGCCTTAGGTGGCGATGGGGCTGCCAAATAGTGAGCCGGGAGGGGCTATGGGGCTACGAAATAGTGAGCCTGTGGGGGACATGGGGCTGCCAAATAGTGAGCCTTGGGGGGCGAAGCGGCTGCCAAATAGTGCGCCTTGGGGGGCTATGAGGCTGCGAAATAGTGAACCTTGGGGGGCTATGGGGCTGCCAAATAGTGAGCCTGGGGGGGCTATGGGGCTGCCAAATAGTGTGCCTTGGGGGGCAATGGGGCTGCCAAATAGTGAGCCTTGAGGGGCCATGGGGCTGCCAAATAGTGAGTCTTTGTGGGGCTATGGGGCTGCCAAATAGTGAGCCTTTGTGAGGCTATAAGGCTGCCAAATAGTGAGCCTTTGGGGGCTATGGGGCTGCCAAATAGTGTGCCTTGGGGGGCTATGGGGCTGCCAAATAGTGAGCCTTGGGGGGCTATGGGGCTGCCAAATAGTGAGCCTTTGGGGGGCGATGGGGCTGCAAATAGTGAGCGTTTCAGGTTGAAGGGACTTGCAAATCGTGAGCCTTGGGGGGCTATGGGGCTGACAAATAGTGAGCCTTGGCGGGCTATGGGGCTGCCAAATAGTGAGCCTTTGGGGGGCTATGGGGCTGCCAAATAGTGAGCCTTGGACAGGCTATGGGGCTGCCAAATAGTGAGCCTGTGGGGGCCATGGGGCTGCCAAATAGTGAGCTTAGGGGGGTGAAGCGGCTGCCAAATAGTGAGCCTTGGGGGGCTATGAGGCTGCCAAATAGTGAGCCTTTGCGGGGCGATGGTGCTGCCAAATAGTGAGCCTCTGCGGGGCTATGGGGCTGCCAAATAGTGAGCCTTTGGGGGGCTATAACGCTGCCAAATAGTGAGCCTTTCGGGGCTATGGGGCTGCCAAATACTGAGCATTGGGGGGCTATGGGGCTGCCAAATAGTGAGCCTGGGGGGGTATGGGGCTGCCAAATAGTGAGCCTTTTGGGGCTATGGGGCTGCCAAATACTGAGCCTTGGGGGTCTATGGGGCTGCTAAATAGTGAGCCTGGCGGGGCAATGGGGCTGCCAAATAGTGAGCCTTGGGGGGCTATGGGGCTGCCAAATAGTGAGCCTGGGGGGGTATGGGGCTGCCAAATAGTGAGCCTTTTGGGGCTATCGGGCTGCCAAATACTGAGCCTTGGGGGTCTATGGGGCTGCCAAATAGTGAGCCTGGCGGGGCAATGGGGCTGCCAAATAGTGAGCCTTGGGGGACTATGGGGCTCCCAAATAGTGAGCCTTGGGGGGCGATGGGGCTGCCAAATACTGAGCCTTGGGGTCTATGGGGCTGCCAAAGAGTGTGCCTTTGGGGGCTATGGGGCTGCCAAATAGTGAGCCTGGCGGGGCAATGGGGCTGCCAAATAGTGTGCCTTGCCGGACTATGGGGCTGCCAAATAGTGAGCCATTGGGGGGCTATGGGGCTGCCAAATAGTGTGCCTTGGGGGGCAATGGGGCTGCCAAATAGTGAGCCTTGAGGGGCCATGGGGCTGCCAAATAGTGAGTCTTTGTGGGGCTATGGGGCTGCCAAATAGTGAGCCTTTCTGAGGCTATAAGGCTGCCAAATAGTGAGCCTTGGGGGGCTATGGGGCTGCCAAATAGTGTGCCTTGGGGGGCTATGGGGCTGCCAAATAGTGAGCCTTGGGGGGCTATGGGGCTGCCAAATAGTGAGCCTTTGGGGGGCGATGGGGCTGCAAATAGTGAGCGTTTCAGGTTGAAGGGACTTGCAAATAGTGAGCCTTGGGGGGCTATGGGGCTGACAAATAGTGAGCCTTGGCGGGCTATGGGGCTGCCAAATAGTGAGCCTTTGGGGGGCTATGGGGCTGCCAAATAGTGAGCCTTGGGGGGCTACGGGGCTGCCAAATAGTGAGCATTTGGGGGGCCATGGGGCTGCCAAATAGTGAGCCTTGGGGGGTGAAGCGGCTGCCAAATAGTGAGCCTTGGGGGGCTATGAGGCTGCCAAATAGTGAGCCTTTGCGGGGCGATGGTGCTGCCAAATAGTGAGCCTTGGGGGGGGTATGGGGCTGCCAAATAGTGAGCCTTGTTGGGGCTATAACGCTGCCAAATAGTGAGCCTTGGGGGGCTATGGGGCTGCCAAATAGTGAGTCTTGTGGGGCTATGGGGCTGCCAAATAGTGAGCCTGGCGGGGCAATGGGGCTGCCAAATAGTGAGCCTTGGGGGACTATGGGGCTCCCAAATAGTGAGCCTTGGGGGGCGATGGGGCTGCCAAATACTGAGCCTTGGGGTCTATGGGGCTGCCAAAGAGTGTGCCTTTGGGGGCTATGGGGCTGCCAAATAGTGAGCCTGGCGGGGCAATGGGGCTGCCAAACAGTGTGCCTTGCCGGACTATGGGGCTGCCAAATAGTGAGCCTTAGGTGGCGATGGGGCTGCCAAATAGTGAGCCGGGGGGGCTATGGGGCTACGAAATAGTGAGCCTGTGGGGGACATGGGGTTGCCAAATAGTGAGCCTTGGGGGGCTATGCGGCTGACAAATAGTGAGCCTTGGGGGGCAATGGGGCTGCCAAATAGTGAGCCTTGAGGGGCTATGGGGCTGCCAAATAGTGAACTAAAGGGGACTATGGGACTGCCAAATAGTGAGCCTTAGGTGGCGATAGGGCTGCCAAATAGTGAGCCTGGCGGGGCTATGGGGCTGCCAAATAGTGAGCCTTGGGGGGCTATGGGGCTGCTAAATAGTAAGCCTTGGGGGCCTATGGGGCTGCCAAATAGTGAGCCTTGGGGGGCGATGGGGCTGCCAAAAAGTTAGCCTTGGGGGGGCTATGGGGCTGCCAAATAGTGAGCCTTGGGGGGGCGATGGGGCTGCCAAATAGTGAGCCTTTCGGGGTGATGGGGCTGCCAAATAGTGAGCCTTGAGGGGCTATGGGGCTGCCAAATAGTGAGCCTGTGGGGGCCATGGGGCTGCTAAATAGTGAGCCTTTTGGGGCTATGGGGCTGCCAAATAGTGAGCCTTTGTGGGACTATAAGGCTGCCAAATAGTGAGCCTTGAGGGGCCATGGGGCTGCCAAATAGTGAGCCTTTGGGGGGCTATGGGGCTGCCAAGTAGTGAGCCTTTGTGGGGCTATAAGGCTGCCAAATAGTGAGCCTTTGGGGGGCTATGGGGTTGCCAAA
This sequence comes from Streptopelia decaocto, assembly GCF_964273445.1. Lineage (NCBI taxonomy): Eukaryota > Metazoa > Chordata > Aves > Columbiformes > Columbidae > Streptopelia > Streptopelia decaocto. The sequence continues at coordinate 57,917 of NW_028115605.1, read as the reverse complement.
TACTGAGCCTTGGGGGGCTATGGGGCTGCCAAATAGTGAGTCTTTGCCGGACGATGGTGCTGCCAAATAGTGAGCCTTGGGGGGCTATGAGGCTGCCAAATAGTGAGCCTTTGCGGGGCGATGGGACTGCCAAATAGTCAGCCTTGGGGGGCGAAGTGGCTGCCAAATAGTGAGCCTTGAGGGGCTATGGTGCTGCCAAATAGTGAGCCTTTGCGGGGCGATGGTGCTGCGAAATAGTCAGCCTTGGGGGCTATGGGGCTGCCAAATAGTGAGCCTTTTTGGGGGGCTATAAGGCTGCCAAATAGTGAGCCTTGGGGGGCTATGGGGCTGCCAAATACTGAGCCTTGAAGGGCTATGGGGCTGCCAAATAGTGAGCCTTGGGGGGCTATGAGGCTGCCAAATAGTGAACCTTGGGGGGCGAAGCGGCTGCCAAATAGTGAGCCTTGGGGGGCTATGGGGCTGCCAAATAGTGAGCCTTTTGGGGGCGATGGGGCTGCCAAATAGTGAGTCTTGGGTGACTATGGGGCTGCGAAATAGTGAGCCTTGGGGGGCTATGGGGCTGCCAAATAGTGAGCCTTGGGGGATATGGGGCTGCCAAATAGTGAGCCTCGGCGGGGCTATGGGGCTGCCAAAGAGTGTGCCTTTGGGGGCTATCGGGCTGCCAAATAGTGAGCCTTGATGGTCCATGGGGCTGCCAAATAGTGAGCCTTGGGGGGCTATAAGGCTGTCAAATAGTGAGGCATAGGGGGCGACGGGGCTGCCAAATAGTGAACCTTTGGGGGGCGAAGCTGCTGCCTAATGGTGAGCCTTGAGTGGCTATGGGGCTGCCAAATAGTGAGCCTTGGGGGGCTATGGGGCTGCCAAATAGTGAGCCTTGGGGGGTATGGGGCTGCCAAATAGTGAGCCTTTCGGGGCTATGGGGCTGCCAAATACTCTTCCTTGGTGGTCTATGGGGCTGCCAAATAGTGAGCCTGGCGGGGCTATGGGGCTGTCAAATAGTGAGCCTTGGGGGACTATGGGGCTGCCAAATAGTGAGCCTTGGGGGGCTATGGGGCTGCCAAATACTGAGCCTTGGGGTCTATGGGGCTGCCAAAGAGTGAGCCTTTTGGGGCGATGGGGCTGCCAAATAGTGAGCCTGGCGGGGCAATAGGGCTGCCAAATAGTGTGCCTTGCCGGACTATGGGGCTGCCAAATAGTGAGCCTTAGGTGACGATGTGGCTGCCAAATAGTGAGCCGGGGGGGGCTATGGGGCTACGAAATAGTGAGCCTCTGGGGGACATGGGGCTGCCAAATAGTGAGCCTTGGGGGGCGAAGCGGCTGCCAAAATATGAGCCTTTGTGGGGCTATGGGGCTAGCAAATAGTGAGACTTTGCGGGACGATGGTGCTGCCAAATAGTGAGCCTTGGGGGGCTATGGGGCTGCCAAATAGTGAGCCTTCGGGGGTAATGCGGCTGCCAAATAGTGAGCCTTGAGGGGCTATGGGGCTGCCAAATAGTGAGCTAAAGGGGACTATGGGGCTGCCAAATAGTGAGCCTTGGGGGACGATGGGTCTGCCAAATAGTGAGCCTAGGGGGGCTATGGGGCTGCCAAAGAGTGAGCCTTGGAGGGCTATGGGGCTTCCAAATAGTGAGCCTTGGGGAGCTATAAGGCTGCCAAATAGTGAGTCTTAGGTGGCGATGGGGCTGCCAAATAGTGAGCCGGGGGGGGCTATGGGGCTACGAAATAGTCAGCCTCTGGGGGACATGGGGCTGCCAAATAGTGAGCCTTGGGGGGCTATGGGGCTGCCAAATAGTGAGCCATGGGGGGCGAAGCGGCTGCCAAATAATGAACCTTTGGGGGGCGATGCGGCTGCCAAATACTGAGCTTTAGGGGGCTATGGGGCTGCCAAATAGTGAGCCTTAGGGGGGGAAGCAGCTGCTAAATACTGAGGCTTGGGGGGCTATGGGGCTGCCAAATAGTGAGCCTTTGGGGGGCGATGGGGCTGCCAAATAGTGAACCTTCAGAGGCAAAGTGGCTGCCAAATTGTGAACCTTTGGGGGCTATGGGGCTGCCAAATAGTGAGCCTTTTGGGGGCAATGGGGCTGCCAAATAGTGAGCCTTGGCGGGCAATGGGGCTGCCAAATAGTGAGCCTTAGGGGGCTATGGGGCTGCCAAATAGGGAGCCTAGGGGGGCTATGGGGCTTCCAAATACTGATACTTGGGGTCTATGGGGCTGCCAAAGAGTGTGCCTTTGAAGGCTATGGGGCTGCCAAATAGTGAGCCTTAGGGGGCTATAGTGCTGCCAAATAGTGCGCCTTGGGGTCCATTGGGCTGCCAAAGAGTGTGCCTTTGGGGGCTATGGGGCTGCCAAATAGTGAGCCTTGAGGGGCTATGGGGCTGCCAAATAGTGATCTAAAAAGGACTATGGGGGTCCCAAATAGTGATCCTTATGTGGCGATGGGGCTGCCAAATAGTGAGCCTGAGGAGGTTTTGGGGCTGCCAAATAGTGAGCCTTGGGGGGCTATAAGGCTGCCAAATAGTGAGCTTTTGCGGGACGATGGTGCTGCCAAATAGTGAGCCTTTGGGGGGCTATGGGGCTGCCAAATAGTGAGCCTTTGGGGGGCTATAACGCTGCCAAATAGTGAGCCTTGGGGGGCTATGGGGTTGCCAAATACTGAGCCTTGGGGGGCTATGGGGCTGCCAAATAGTGAGCCTTTGCGGGGCGATGGTGCTGCCAAATAGTGAGCCTTGGGGGGCTAAGAGGCTGCCAAATAGTGAGCCTTTGCGGGGCGATGGGGCTGCCAAATAGTGAGCCTTGGGCGGCTATGGGGCAGCCAAATAGTGAGCCTTGGGGGGCTATGGGGCTGCCAAATAGTGATCCTTGGGGGGCTATGGGGCTGCCAAATAGTGAGCTCATCAGGGTGATGGGACTTGCAAATAGTGAGCCTTGGGGGGCTATGGGGCTGACAAATAGTGAGCCTTGGGGGGCTATGGGGCTGCCAAATAGTGAGCCTTTGGGGGGCTATGGGGCTGCCAAATAGTGAGCCTACGGGGGGCTATGGGGCTGCCAAATAGTGAGCCTGTTAGGGCCATGGGGCTGCCAAATAGTGAGCCTTGGGGGGCGAAGCGGCTGCCAAATAGTGAGCCTTGGGGGCCTATGGGGCTGCCAAATAGTGAGCCTTGGGGGGCAATGGGGCTGCCAAATACCGAGCCTTGGGAGTTATGGGGCTGCCAAATAGTGAGCCTTTGCGGGGCGATGGGTCAGCCAAAGAGTGAGCCGTGGGGGGCTATGGCGCTGCCAAATAGTGAGCCTTGGGGGGCTATGGGGCTGCCAAATAGTGAGCCTTTGCAAGGCAATGGGGCTGCCAAATAGTGAGCCTTAGGGGGCTATAGTGCTGCCAAATAGTGCGCCTTGGGGTCCATTGGGCTGCCAAAGAGTGTGCCTTTGGGGGCTATGGGGCTGCCAAATAGTGATTTAAATAGGACTATGGGGCTGCCAAATAGTGAGCCTTAGGTGGCGTTGGGGCTGCCAAATAGTGAGCCTTGGGGGGCTATGGGGCTGCCAAATAGTGAGCCTTTGAGGGTGATGGGGCTGCCAAATAGTGTGCCTTGGTGGGCTATGGGGCTGCCAAATAGTGAGCCTTGGATGGGCTATGGGGCTGCCAAATAGTGAGCCTTGGGGGGCTATGGGGTTGCCAAATAGTGAGCCTTGAGGGGCCATAGGGCTGCCAAATACTGAGCCTTGGGGGGCTATGGGGCTGCCAAATAGTGAGCCTTGGGGGGCTATAAGGCTGCCAAATAGTGAGTCTTGAGGGGCTATGGGGCTGCCAAATGGTGAACCTTGGGGGGCGAAGCTGCTGCCAAATAGTGAGCCTGGGGGGGCTATGGGGCTGCCAAATAGTGTGCCTTGGGGGGCTATAAGGCTGCCAAATAGTGAGCCTCTGCGGGGCTATGGGGCTGCCAAATAGTGAACATTGGGGGGCGAAGCTGCTGCCAAATAGTGAGCCTGGGGGGGCTATGGGGCTGCCAAATAGTGAGCCTTGGGGGTGCTATGGGGCTGCCAAATAGTGAGCCTATGGGGGCCATGGGGCTGCCAAATAGTGAGCCTTGTGGGGCTATGATTCTGACAAATAGTTAGCCTTTGCAGGGCGATGGTGCTGCCAAATAGTGAGCCTTGGAGGGCTATGAGGCTGCCAAATAGTGAGCCTTTGGGGGGCGATGGTGCTGCGAAATAGTGAGCGTTGAGGGGCTATGGGGCTGCCAAATAGTGAGCCTTGGGGGGCTATGAGGCTGCCAAATAGTGAGCCTTGGGGGGCTATAAGGCTGCCAAATAGTGAGCCTTGGGGGTCTATGGGGCTGCCAAATACTGAGCCTTGGGGCGCTATGGCGCTGCCAAATAGTGAGCCGTGGGGGCTATGGGGCTGCCAAATAGAGAGCCTGTGGGGGCCATGGGGCTGCTAAATAGTGAGCCTATTGGGGCGAAGCAGCTGCCAAATAGTGCGACTTGGTGGGGTATGAGTCTGCCAAATACTGAGCCTTAGATGGCGATAAGGCTGCCAAATAGTGAGCGTTTGGGGGGCGATGAGGCTGCCAAATAGTGAGCCTTTCCGGGGCGATGGTGCTGCCAAATAGTGTGCCTTGGGGGGCTATGGGGCTGCCAAATAGTGAGCCTGAGGAGGCTATGGGGCTGCCAAATAGTGAGCCTTGGGGGGCTATAAGGCTGCCAAATTGTGAGCCTTTGCGGTACGATGGTGCTGCCAAATAGTGAGCCTTTGGGGGGCTATGGGGCTGCCAAATAGTGAGCCTTTGGGGGGCTATAAGGCTGCCAAATAGTGAGCCTTGGGGGGCTATGGGGTTGCCAAATACTGAGCCTTGGGGGGCTATGGGGCTGCCAAATACTCAGCCTTTGCGGGGCGATGGTGCTGCCAAATAGTGAGCCTTGGGAGGCTATGAGGCTGCCAAATAGTGAGCCTTTGCGGGGCGATGGGGCTGCAAAATAGTGAGCCTTGGGCGGCTATGGGGCGGCCAAATAGTGAGCCTTGGGGGGCTATGGGGCTGCCAAATAGTGATCCTTTGGGGGGCTATGGGGCTGCCAAATAGTTAGCTCTTCAGGGTGATGGGACTTGCAAATAGTGAGCCTTGGGGGGCTATGGGGCTGACAAATAGTGAGCCTTGGCGGGCTATGGGGCTGCCAAATAGTGAGCCTTTGGGGGGCTATGGGGCTGCCAAATAGTGAGCCTACGGGGGGCTATGGGGCTGCCAAATAGTGAGCCTGTTAGGGCCATGGGGCTGCCAAATAGTGAGCCTTGGGGGGCGAAGCGGCTGCCAAATAGTGAGCCTTGGGGGCCTATGGGGCTGCCAAATAGTGAGCCTTGGGGGGCAATGGGGCTGCCAAATACCGAGCCTTGGGAGCTATGGGGCTGCCAAATAGTGAGCCTTTGCGGGGCGATGGGGCAGCCAAAGAGTGAGCCGTGGGGGGCTATGGCGCTGCCAAATAGTGAGCCTTGGGGGGCTATGGGGCTGCCAAATAGTGAGCCTTTGCAAGGCAATGGGGCTGCCAAATAGTGAGCCTTAGGGGGCTATAGTGCTGCCAAATAGTGCGCCTTGGGGTCCATTGGGCTGCCAAAGAGTGTGCCTTTGGGGGCTATGGGGCTGCCAAATAGTGATTTAAATAGGACTATGGGGCTGCCAAATAGTGAGCCTTGGGGGGCGTTGGGGCTGCCAAATAGTGAGCCTTGGGGGGCTATGGGGCTGCGAAATAGTGAGCCTTTGAGGGTGATGGGGCTGCCAAATAGTGTGCCTTGCTGGGCTATGGGGCTGCCAAATAGTGAGCCTTGGATGGGCTATGGGGCTGCCAAATAGTGAGCCTTGGGGGGCTATGGGGTTGCCAAATAGTGAGCCTTGAGGGGCCATAGGGCTGCCAAATACTGAGCCTTGGGGGGCTATGGGGCTGCCAAATAGTGAGCCTTGGGGGGCTATAAGGCTGCCAAATAGTGAGTCTTGAGGGGCTATGGGGCTGCCAAATGGTGAACCTTGGGGGGCGAAGCTGCTGCCAAATAGTGAGCCTGGGGGGGCTATGGGGCTGCCAAATAGTGTGCCTTGGGGGGCTATAAGGCTGCCAAATAGTGAGCCTCTGCGGGGCTATGGGGCTGCCAAATAGTGAACCTGGGGGGGCGAAGCGGCTGCCAAATAGTGATCCTGGGGGGGCTATGGGGCTGCCAAATAGTGAGCCTTGGGGGTGCTATGGGGCTGCCAAATAGTGAGCCTATGGGGGCCATGGGGCTGCCAAATAGTGAGCCTTGTGGGGCTATGATTCTGACAAATAGTTAGCCTTTGCAGGGCGATGGTGCTGCCAAATAGTGAGCCTTGGGTGGTTATGGGGCTGCAAAATAGTGAGCCTTGGGGCGCTATGGCGCTGCCAAATAGTGAGCCGTGGGGGCTATGGGGCTGCCAAATAGAGAGCCTGTGGGGGCCATGGGGCTGCTAAATAGTGAGTCTATTGGGGCGAAGCAGCTGCCAAATAGTGCGACTTGGTGGGGTATGAGGCTGCCAAATACTGAGCCTTAGATGGCGATAAGGCTGCCAAATAGTGAGCCTTGGGGGGCGATGAGGCTGCCAAATAGTGAGCCTTTGCGGGGCTATGGCGCTGCCAAATAGTGAGCCTTGGGGGGCTATGGGACTGCCAAATAGTGAGCCTTGGGGTGCTATGGGGCTGCCAAATAGTGAGCCTTGGGGGGCTATGGGGCTGCCAAATACTGAGCCTTTCGAGGTGATGGGGCTGCCAAATAGTGAGCCTGGGTGGCGCGATGGGGCTGCCAAATAGTGAGCCTTGGGGGGCGAAGCGGCTGCCAAATAGTGAGCCTTGGGGGGCGATGAGGCTGCCAAATAGTGAGCCTTAGCGGGGCGATGGTGCTGCCAAATAGTGTGCCTTGGGGGGCTATGGGGCTGCCAAATAGTGAGCCTTGGGGGGCTATGGGGCTGCCAAATAGTGAGCCTTGGGGGGCTATAAGGCTGCTAAATAGTGAGCCTTGGGGGCTATAGGGCTGCAAAATACTGAGACTTTCTGGGGCGATGGGGCTGCCAAATATCGAACCTTGCGGGGCGATGGGGATGCCAAATAGTGAGCCTTGGGGGGCAATGGGGCTGCCAAATACCGAGCCTTGGGAGCTATGGGGCTGCCAAATAGTGAGCCGTGGTGCGCTATGGGGCTGCCAATTAGTGAGCCTTGGGGGGCTATGGGGCTGCCAAATAGTGAGCCTTGGGGGGCTATGGGGCTGACAAATAGTGAGCCTTGGGTGACGAAGCGGCTTCCAAATAGTGAGCCTTGGGGGGCTATAAGGCTGCCAAATAGTGAGTCTTGAGGGGCTATGGGGCTGCCAAATGGTGAACCTTGGGGGGTGAAACTGCTGCCAAATAGTGAGCCTGGGGGGGCTATGGTGCTGCCAAATAGTGTGCCTTGGGGGGCTATAAGGCTGCCAAATAGTGAGCCTTGTGGGGCTATGGGGCTGCCAAATAGTGTGCCTTTGGGGGCAATAGGGCTGCCAAATAGTGAGCCTGGAAGGGCTATGGGGCTGCCAAATAGTGTGCCTTTGGGGGCAATAGCTCTGCCAAATAGTGAGCCTTAGGGGGCTATGGGGCTGCAAAATAGTGAGCCTTGGAGGGCTATGGGGCTGCCAAATAGTGAGCCTGGGGGGGCTATGGGGCTGCCAAATAGTGTGCCTTGGGGGGCTATAAGGCTGCCAAATAGTGAGCCTTGGGGGCTATGGGGCTTCCAAATAGTGAACCTTGGGGGGCGATGGGGCTGCCAAATAGTGAGCCTGGGGGGGCTATGGGGCTGCCAAATAGTGTGCCTTGGGGGGCAATAGGGCTGTTAAATAGTGAGCCTTGGGGAGCTATGAGGCTGCCAAATAGTGAGCCTTGGGGGTGCTATGGGACTGCCAAATAGTGAGCCTATGTGGGCCATGGGGCTGCCAAATAGTGAGCCTTGGGGGGCTATGATTCTGACAAATAGTGAGCCTTTGCAGGTCGATGGTGCTGCCAAATAGTGAGCCTTGGGGGGCTATAGGGCTGCAAAATAGTTAGCCTTGGGGGGCTATGGGGCTGCCAAATAGTGAGCCTGGGGGGGCTATAAGGCTGCCAAATAGTGAGCCTTTGCGGGGCGATGGGCCTGCCAAATACTGAGCCTCTGAGGGCTATGGGGCTGCCAAATAGTGAGTCTTTGCGGGGCGATGGTGTTGTCAAATAGTGAGCCTTGGGGGGCTATGAGGCTGCCAAATACTGAGCCTTTGCAGGGCGATGGTGCTGCGAAATAGTGAGCGTTGGGGGGCTATGGGGCTGCCAAATAGTGAGCCTTGGGGGGCTATGGGGCTGCCAAATAGTGAGCCTTGGGGGGCTATAAGGCTGCCAAATAGTGAGCCTTGGGGGGTTATGGGGCTGCCAAATACTGAGCCTTGGGGCGCTATGGCGCTGCCAAATAGTGAGCCTTAGATGGCGATGGGGCTGCCAAATAGTGAGCCTGTGGGGGCCATGGGGCTGCTAAATAGTGAGCCTATTGGGGCGAAGCAGCTGCCAAATAGTGCGACTTGGTGGGCTATGAGGCTGCCAAATACTGAGCCTTAGATGGCGATGGGGCTGCCAAATAGTGAGCCTTGGGGGACGATGGGGCTGCCAAATAGTGAGCCTTGGGGGCTATGGGGCTGCCAAATAGTGAGCCTTAGGTGGCGATGGGGCTGCCAAATACTGAGCCTTTCGAGGTGATGGGGCTGCCAAATAGTGAGCCTCGGTGGCGCGATGGGGCTGCCAAATAGTGAGCCTTTGGTGGCAAAGCGGCTGCCAAATACTGAGCCTTGTGGGGCGATGAGGCTGCCAAATAGTGACCCTATGCTGGGCGATGGTGCTGCCAAATAGTGTGCCTTGGGGGGCTATGGGGCTGCCAAATAGTGAGCCTTGGGGGGCTATGGGGCTGCCAAATAGTGAGCCTTGGGGGGCTATAAGGCTGCTAAATAGTGAGCCTTGGGGGCTATAGGGCTGCGAAATACTGAGACTTTCCGGGGCGATGGGGCTGCCAAATATTGAACCTTGCGGGGCGATGGGGATGCCAAATAGTGAGCCTTGGGGGGCAATGGGGCTGCCAAATACCGAGCCTTGGGAGCTATGGGGCTGCCAAATAGTGAGCCGTGGTGCGCTATGGGGCTGCCAATTAGTGAGCCTTGGGGGGCAATGGGGCTGCCAAATAGTGAGCCTTTGAGGGTGATGGGGCTGCCAAATAGTGAGCCTTTGTGGGCTATGGGGCTGCCAAATAGTGAGCCTTGGGGGGCTATGGGCTTGCGAAATAGTGAGCCTGTGGGGGCCATGGGGCTGCCAAATAGTGAGCCTTGGGTGACGAAGCGGCTTCCAAATAGTGAGCCTTGGGGGGCTATAAGGCTGCCAAATAGTGAGTCTTGAGGGGCTATGGGGCTGCCAAATGGTGAACCTTGAGGGCGAAACTGCTGCCAAATAGTGAGCCTGGGAGGGCTATGGTGCTGCCAAATAGTGTGCCTTGGGGGGCTATAAGGCTGCCAAATAGTGAGCCTTGTGTGGCTATGGGGCTGCCAAATAGTGTGCCTTTGGGGGCAATAGGGCTGCCAAATAGTGAGCCTTAGGGGGCTATGCGGCTGCAAAATAGTGAGCCTTGGAGGGCTATGGGGCTGCTAAATAGTGAGCCTGGGGGGGCTATGGGGCTGCCAAATAGTGTGCCTTGGGGGGCTATAAGGCTGCCAAATAGTGAGCCTTGGGGGGCTATGGGGCTTCCAAATAGTGAACCTTGGGGGGCGATGGGGCTGCCAAATAGTGAGCCTGGGGGGGCTATGGGGCTGCCAAATAGTGTGCCTTGGGGGGCAATAGGGCTGTTAAATAGTGAGCCTTGGGGAGCTATGGGGCTGCCAAATAGTGAGCCTTGGGGGTGCTATGGGACTGCCAAATAGTGAGCCTATGGGGGCCATGGGGCTGCCAAATAGTGAGCCTTGGGGGGCTATGATTCTGACAAATAGTGAGCCTTTGCAGGTCGATGGTGCTGCCAAATAGTGAGACTCGGGGGGCTATAGGGCTGCAAAATAGTTAGCTTTGGGGGGCTATGGGGCTGCCAAATAGTGAGCCTGGGGGGGCTATAAGGCTGCCAAATAGTGAGCCTTGAGGGGCTATGGGGCTGCCAAATACTGAGCCTCTGAGGGCTATGGGGCTGCCAAATAGTGAGTCTTTGCGGGGCGATGGTGTTGTCAAATAGTGAGCCTTGTGGGGCTATGAGGCTGCCAAATAGTGAGCCTTTGAGGGGCGATGGTGCTGCGAAATAATGAGCGTTGGGGGGCTATGGGGCTGCCAAATAGTGAGCCTTGGGGGGCTATGGGGCTGCCAAATAGTGAGCCTTGGGGGGCTATAAGGCTGCCAAATAGTGAGCCTTGGGGGCTGTGGGGCTGCCAAATACTGAGCCTTGGGGCGCTGTGGCGCTGCCAAATAGTGAGCCTTAGATGGCGATGGGGCTGCCAAATAGTGAGCCTGTGGGGGCCATGGGGCTGCTAAATAGTGAGCCTATTGGGGCGAAGCAGCTGCCAAGTAGTGCGACTTGGTGGACTATGAGGCTGCCAAATACTGAGCCTTAGATGGCGATGGGGCTGCCAAATAGTGAGCCTTGGGGGACGATGGGGCTGCCAAATAGTGAGCCTTGGGGGGCTATGGGGCTGCCAAATAGTGAGCCTTGGGGGGCTATGGGGCTGCCAAATACTGAGCCTTTCGAGGTGATGGGGCTGCCAAATAGTGAGCCTCGGTGGCGCGATGGGGCTGCCAAATAGTGAGCCTTTGGTGGCGAAGCGGCTGCCAAATACTGAGCCTTGTGGGGCGATGAGGCTGCAAAATAGTGACCCTATGCTGGGCGATGGTGCTGCCAAATAGTGTGCCTTGGAGGGCTATGGGGCTGCCAAATAGTGAGCCTTGGGGGGCTATGGGGCTGCCAAATAGTGAGCCTTGGGGGGCTATAAGGCTGCCAAATAGTGAGCCTTGGGGGCTATAGGGCTGCCAAATACTGAGACTTTCCGGGGCGATGGGGCTGCCAAATATTGAACCTTGCGGGGCGATGGGGATGCCAAATAGTGAGCCTTGGGGGGCAATGGGGCTGCCAAATACCGAGCCTTGGGAGCTATGGGGCTGCCAAATAGTGAGCCTTTGCGGGGCGATGGGGCAGCCAAAGAGTGAGCCGTGGGGGGCTATGGGGCTGCCAAATACTGAGCCTTGGGGGCAAAGCGGCTGCCAAATAGTGAGCCGTGGGGGGCTATGGGGCTGCCAAATAGTGAGCCTTTGTGGGGCGATGGGGCTGCCAAATAGTCAGCCTTAGGGGGCAATGGAGCTGCCAAATAGTGAGCCTTGTGGGGCTATGGGGCTGCCAAATACTCAGCCTTGGGGGCTATGGGGCTGCCAAATAGTGAGCCTAGGGGGGCGATGGGGCTGCCAAATAATGAGCCTTGGGGAGCTATGGGGCTGCCAAATACTGAGCCTTTCGGTGTGGTGGGGCTGCCAAATAGTGAGCCTTTCGGGGTGATGGGGCTGCCAAATAGTGAGCCTTGGGGGCTATGGGGCTGCCAAATAGTGAGCCTTGGGGGGCGATGGGGCTGCCAAATAGTGAGCCTTGGGAAGCTATGGGGCTGCCAAATAGTGAGCCTTGGGGGGCGATGGGGCTGCCAAATAGTGAGCCTTGGGGGGCGATGGGGCTGCCAAATAGTGAGCCTGGGGGGGCTATGGGGCTGCCAAATACTGAGCCTTTCGGTGTGGTGGGGCTGCCAAATAGTGAGCCTTTCGGGGTGATGGGGCTGCCAAATACTGAGCCTTGGGGGGCTATGGGGTTGCTAAATAGTGCGCCTTGGGGGGCTATGGAGCTGCAAAATAGTGAAGCTTGGGGGGCGAAGCGGCTGCCAAATAGTGGGCCTTGAAGTCTATGGGGATGCCAAAGAGTGTGCCTTTGGGGGCTATGGGGCTGCCAAATCGTGAGCTTTTGGGGGCGATGGGGCTGCCAAAAAGTGAACCTTGGGAGGGCGAAGCGGCTGCCAAATAGTGAGCCTTGGGGTCTATAGGGCTGCCAAATAGTGAGCATAGGTCACGCGATGGAGCTGCCAAATAGTGAGCCTTGGGTGGCTATGGGGCTGCCAAATATTGACCCTGTTGGGGACATGGGGCTGTCAAATACTGAGCCTTGAGGAGCGAAGCGGCTGCCAAATAGTTAGCCTCGGGAGGCTATGGGGCTGCCAAATAGTGAGCCTTTGAGGGGCGATGGAGCTGCAAAATAGTGAGCCTTGGGGGGCTATGGAGCTGCCAAATAGTGAGCCTTGGCAGGCTATGGGGCTCACAAATAGTGAGGCTCGGGAGCTATGGGGCTGCCAAATACTGAGACTTGGGGGGCTATGGGGCTGCCAAATAGTGAGCCTTGGGGGGCTATGGGGTTGCCAAATAGTGAACCTGGGGGGGCAAAGCGGCTGCCAAATAGTGAGCTTTGGGAGGCTATGGGGCTTCCAAATAGTGAGCCTTTTAGGGGCGATGGGGCTGCCAAATAGTTAGCCTTCGGGGGCTACAGGGCTGACAAATAGTGAGCCTTGGGGGGCTATGGTGCTGCCAAATAGTGAGCCTTGAGGGGCTATGGGGCTGCCAAATAGTGAGCCTATTAGGGGGAAGTGGCTGCCAAATAGTGAGCCTTGGGGGGCTATGAGGCTGCCAAATAGTGAGCCTTAAATGGCGATGGGGCTGCCAAATAGTGAGCCTTGAGGGGCGATGGGGCTGCCAAATAGTGAGCCTTTTCGGGGCGATGGGGCTGCCAAATAGTGAGCCTTGGGGGGCTATGGGGCTGCCAAATAGTGAGTCTTTCGGGGTGATGGGGCTGCCAAATAGTGATTCTTTTGGGGGCGATGGGGCTGCCAAATAGTGAGCCTTGAGGGGCTACGGGGCTGCCAAATAGTGAGCCTTGGGGGGCGAAGCGGTTGCCAAATAGTGAGCCTTGGGGGGCGATGGGGCTGCCAAATACTGAGCCTTGCGGGGCGATGGTGCTGCCAAATAGTGAGCCTTGGGAGGCTATGCGGCTGCCAAATAGTGAGCCTTGTGGGGCTATGGGGCTGCCAAGTAGTGAGCCTTAGATGGCGATGGGGCTGCCAAATAGTGAGCCTTGGGGGGCGAAGCGGCTGCTAAATAGTGAACCTTTGGGGGCGAAGCGCCTGCTAAATACTGAGCCTTTGCGGGGCGATGGGGCTGCCAAATAGTGAGTCTTGGGGGGCTATGGGCTGCCAAATAGTGAGCCTTGGGGGCCGAAGCGGCTGCCAAATAGTGAGGCTTGGGGGGCTATGGGGCTGCCAAATAATGAACCTTATTGGGCGAAGCGGCTGCCAAATACTGAGCCTTGGGGGGCTATAGGGCTGCCAAATAGTGAGCCTTTGGGGGGCGATGGGGCTGCCAAATAGTGAGCCTTGGGGGGCTATGCGGCTGACAAATAGTGAGCTTTGGGGGGCTATGGGGCTGCCAAATAGTGAGCCTTTGTTTGGCGATGGGGCTGCCAAATAGTGAGCCTTGTCTTGCGGTGGGGCTGCCAAATAGTGAGCCTTGGGGGGCTATGAGGCTGCCAAATAGTGAGCCTTGGGCGGCAAAGCGGCTGCCAAATAGTGAGCCTTCGGGGGCTATAGGGCTGCCAAATAGTGAGCCTTTGGGGGGCTATAGGGCTGCCAAATAGTGAGCTTCGGGGGGCTATGGGGCTGCCAAATAGTGAGCCTTTGGTTGGTGATGGGGCTGCCAAATAGTGAGCCTAGTCTTGCGATGGGGCTGCCAAATAATGAGCCTTGGGGGGGATGGGGCTGCCAAATAGTGAGCCTTGGAGGGCTATGGGGCTGCCAAATACTGAGCCTTGGGGGCCTATGAGGCTGCTAAATAGTGCGCCTTGGGGGGCTATGGGCTGCTAAATAGTGAAGCATGGGGGGCGAAGCGGCTGCCAAATAGTGAGCCGTTGCAAGGCAATGGGGCTGCCAAATAGTGAGCCTTGGGGGGCGATGGGGCTGCCAAATAGTGAGCCTTTGGGGGTGAAGCGGCTGCCAAATAGTGAGCCTCTGGGGGGCTATGGGGCTGCCAAATAGTGATCCTTTAAGGGGCGATGGGGCTGCCAAACAGAAGGCCTTGGGGGGGCTACGAAGCTGCCAAATAGTGAGCCTTGGAGGGCTATAAGGCTGCCAAATAGTGAGCCTTGGGGGGCTATAGGGCTGCCAAATACTGAGCCTTTCCAAGGCGATGGGGCTGCCAAATATTGAACCTTGCGAGGCGATGGGGCTGCCAAATACTGAGCCTAGGGGGGCTATGGGGCTGCCAAATACCGAGCCTTGGGAGCTATGGGGCTGACAAATAGTGAGCCTTGGTGGGCTATGGGGCAGCCAAAGTGTGAGCCTTGGGGGGCTATGGGGCTGCCAAATAGTGAGCCTTGGGGGGCAAAGCGGCTGCCAAATAGTGAGCCTTGGGGGGCTATGGGGCTGCCAAATAGTGATCCTTTGCGGGGCGATGGGGCTGCCAAATAGTGAGCCTTGAGGGGCTATGAGGCTGCCAAATAGTGAGCCTTGGAGGTCTATGGGGCTGCCAAATAGTGAGCCTTTGCAAGGCAATGGGGCTGCCAAATATTGAACCTTGCGAGGCGATGGGGCTGCCAAATAGTGAGCCTTCCGGGGCTATGGGGCTGCCAAATACCGAGCCTTGGGAGCTATAGGGCTGACAAATAGTGAGCCTTGGTGGGCTATGGGGCAGCCAAAGTGTGAGCCTTGGGGGGCTATGTGGCTGCCAAATAGTGAGCCTTGGGGGGCAAAGCGGCTGCCAAATAGTGAGCCTTGGGGGGCTATGGGGCTGCCAAATAGTGATCCTTTGCGGGGCGATGGGGCTGTCAAATAGTGAGCCTGGGGGGGCTATGAGGCTGCCAAATAGTGAGCCTTGGAGGTCTATGGGGCTGCCAAATAGTGAGCCTTTGCAAGGCAATGGGGCTGCCAAATAGTGAACCTTGGGGGTCAAAGCGGCTGCCAAATAGTGAGCCTTAGAGGGCTATGGGACTGCCAAATAGTGAACCTTGGGGGGCCAAGAGGCTGCCAAATACTGAGCCTTAGATGGCGATGGGGCTGCCAAATAGTGAGCCTTGGGGGGCGATGGGGCTGCCAAATAGTGAGCATTGGGGGGCTATGGGGCTACCAAATAGTGAGCCTTGGGTGGTGATGGGGCTGCCAAATAGTGAGCCTAGGTCACGCGATGGGGCTGCCAAATAGTGAGCCTTGGGTGGCTATGGGGCTGCCAAATATTGACCCTGTTGGGGACATGGGGCTGTCAAATAGTGAGCCTTCAGGAGCGAAGCGGCTGCCAAATAGTTAGTTTTGGGGGGCTATGGGGCTGCCAAATAGTGAGCCTTTGCGGGGCGATGGAGCTGCCAAATAGTGAGCCTTCGGAAGCTATTGAGCTGCCAAATAGTGAGCCTTGGGGGGCTATGGGGCTCCCAAATAGTGAGGCTCTGGGGGCTATGGGGCTGCCAAATACTGAGACTTGGGTGGCTATGGGGCTGCCAAATAGTGAACCTTTGGGGGCCAAGAGGCTGCCAAATACTGAGCCTTAGATGGCGATGGGGCTGCCAAATAGTGAGCCTTGGTGGGCGATGGGGATGCCAAATAGTGAACCTTTGCGGGGCGATGGTGCTGCCAAATAGTGTGCCTTGGGGGGCTATTGGACTGCCAAATAGTGAGCCTTGGGGGGCTATGGGGCTGCCAAATAGTGAGCCTTAAGTGGCGATGGGGCTGCCAAATAGTGAGCCTTGGGGGGCTATGGGGCTGCTAAATAGTGCGCCTTGGGGGGCTATGGGGCTGCCAAATACTGAGCCTTGGGGGGCGAAGCGGCTTCCAAATAGTGAGCCTTGGGTTCTATAGGGCTGCCAAATAGTGAGCCTTGCGGTCTATGGGGCTGCCAAAGAGTGTGTCTTTGGGGGCTATGGGGCTGCCAAATAGTGAGCCTTAGGGGGCGATTGGGCTGCCAAAAAGTGAACCTTGGGGGGGGGAAGCGGCTGCCAAATAGTGAGCCTTGGGGTCTATAGGGCTGCCAAATAGTGAGCCTTGGTAGGCTATGTGGCTGCCAAAGAGTGTGCCTTTGGGGGCTATGGGGCTGCCAAATAGTGAGCCTTGGGGGGCTATGGGGCTGCCAAATACTGAGCCTTGGGGGGCTATGGGGCTGCTAAATAGTGCGCCTTGTTGGGCTATGGGGCTGCCAAATAGCGAACCTTAGGTGGGCGAAGCGGCTGCCAAATAGTGAGCCTTGCGGTCTATAGGGCTGCCAAATACTGAGCCTAGGGGTCTATGGGGCTGCCAAAGAGTGTGCCTTTGGGGGCTATGGGGCGGCCAAATAGTGAGCCTTGGGGGGCGATGGGGCTGCCAAAAAGTTAGCCTTGGGGGGGCTATGGGGCTGCCAAATAGTGAGCCTTGGGGGGGCGATGGGGCTACTAAATAGTGAGCCTATTGGGGCGTAGCCGCTGCCAAATAGTGAGCCTTTAGGGGCTATGAGGCTGCCAAATACTGAGCCTTAGATGGCGATGGGGCTGCCAAATAGTAAGCCTTGGGGGGCGATGGGGCTGCCAAATCGTGAGTCTTGGGGGTCTATGGGGCTGCCAAATAGTGAGCCTTTCGGAGTGATGGGTCTGCCAAATAGTAAGCCTTGGGTGGCGAAGGGGCTGCCAAATAGTGAGCTTAAGTCACGCGATGAGGCTGCCAAATAGTGAGTCTTGGATGGCTATGGGGCTGCCAAATAGTGACCCTGTTGGGGACATGGGACTGCCAAATAGTGAGCCTTGGGAAGCTATGGGGCTGCCAATAGTGAGCCTTGGGGGGCTATGGGGCTCCCAAATAGTGAGGCTCGGGGGGCTATGGGGCTGCAAATACTGAGACTTGGGGGGCGAAGCGGCTGCCAAATAGTGAGCCTTGGGGGGCTATGGGGCTGCCAAATAGTGAGCCTTTTGGGTGCGATGGGGCTGCCAAATGGTGAGCCTTCGGGGGCTACAGGGCTGACAAATAGTGAGCCTTGGGGGGCTATGGTGCTGCCAAATAGTGAGCCTTTGGGGGCTATGGGGCTGCCAAATAGTGATACTTTGAGGGGCGATGGGGCTGCCAAATAGTGAGACTTGGGGGGCTATGGGGCTGTCAAATAGTGAGCCTGTGGGGGCCATGGGGCTGCTAAATAGTGAGCCTATTGGGGAGAAGTGGCTGCCAAATAGTGAGCCTTGGGGGGCTATGAGGCTGCTAAATAGTGAGCCTTAGATGGCGATGGGGCTGCCAAATAGTGAGCCTTGAGGGGCTATGGGGCTGCCAAATAGTGAGTCTTTCGGGGTGATGGGGCTGCCAAATAGTGATTCTTTTGGAGGCGATGGGGCTGCCAAATAGTGAGCCTAGGTGGCGCGATGGGGCTGCCAAATAGTGAGCCTTGAGGGGCTATGGGTCTGCCAAATAGTGAGCCTTGGGGGGCGAAGCGGCTGCCCTATAGTGAGCCTTTTGGGGGCTACGGGGCTGCCAAATAGTGAGCCTTTGGGGGAGCGATGGTGCTGCCAAATAGTGAGACTTGGGAAGCTATGGGGCTGCCAAATAGTGAGACTTGGGGGGCTATGGGGCTGCCAAGTAGTGAGCCTTGGGGGGCTATGGGGCTGCCAAATAGTGAGCCTTGGGGGGCTATGGGGCTGCCAAATAGTGAGCCTTTCAGGGGCGATGGGGCTGCCAAATAGTGAGACTTGGGGGGCTATGGGGCTGCCAAATAGTGAGCCTGTGGGGGCCATGGGGCTGCTAAATAGTGAGCCTATTGGGGAGAAGTGGCTGCCAAATAGTGAGTCTTGGGGGGCTATGAGGCTGCTAAATAGTGAGCCTTAGATGGCGATGGGGCTGCCAAATAGTGAGCCTTGGGGGGCTATGGGGCTGCCAAATAGTGAGTCTTTCGGGGTGATGGGGCTGCCAAATAGTGATTCTTTTGGAGGCGATGGGGCTGCCAAATAGTGAGACTTGGGGGGCTATGGGGCTGCCAAATAGTGACCCTATTGGGGCGATGGGGCTGCCAAATACTGAGCCTTGGGGGGCGAAGCGGCTGCCAGATAGTGAGCCTTTTGGGGGCTATGGGGCTGCCAAATAGTGAGCCTTTGCGGGGCGATGGTGCTGCCAAATAGTGAGCCTTGGGAAGCTATGGGGCTGCCAAATAGTGAGCCATGGGTGGTTATGGGGCTGCCAAGTAGTGAGCCTTGGGGGGCTATGGGGCTGCCAAATAGTGAGCCTTGGGAACCTATGGGGCTGCCAAATAGTGAGCCTTGGGGGGCTATGTGGCTGCCAAATAGTGAACCCTGGGGGGGCTAAGCGGCTGCCAGATAGTGAGCCTTGGGAGGCTATGGAGCTGCCAAATAGTGAGCCTTTGAGGGGCGATGGGGCTGCCAAATAGTGAGACTTGGGGGGCTATGGGGCTGCCAAATAGTGAGCCTGTGGGGGCCATGGGGCTGCTAAATAGTGAGCCTATTGGGGTGAAGCGGCTGCCAAATAGTGAGCCTTGGGGGGCTATGAGGCTGCCAAATAGTGAGCCTTAGATGGCGATGGGGCTGCCAAATAGTGAGGCTTGGGGGGCTATGGGGCTGCCAAATAGTGAGCCTTTTCGGGGCGATGGGGCTGCCAAATAGTGAGCCTTGGGGGGCTATGGGGCTGCCAAATAGTGAGTCTTTCGGGGTGATGGGGCTGCCAAATAGTGAGCCTTGCGGGGCGATGGTGCTGCCAAATAGTGAGCCTTGGGAAGCTATGGGGCTGCCAAATAGTGAGCCTTGGGGAGCTATGGGGCTGCCAAGTAGTGAGCCTTAGATGGCGATGGGGCTGCCGAATAGTGAGCGTTGGGTGGCGAAGCGGCTGCCAAATAGTGAACCTGGCGGGGCGAAGCGCCTGCCAAATACTGAGCCTTTGCGGGGCGATGGGGCTGCCAAATAGTGAGTCTTGGGGGGCTATGGGCTGCCAAATAGTGAGCCTTGGGGGCTATGGGGCTGCCAAATAGTGAGCCTTTGGGGGGCGATGGGGTTGCCAAATAGTGAGCCTTAGGAGGCGAAGTGGCTGCCAAATAGTGAGCCTACGGGGGCTATGTGGCTGCCAAATAGTGAACCTTGGGGGGCTATGGGGCTGCCAAATAGTGAGCCTTGTCTTGCGATGGGGCTGCCAAATAGTGAGCCTTGGGGGGCTATGGGGCTGCCAAATACTGAACCTTGTGGTCTATGGGGCTGCCTAATTGTGAGCCTGTGGGGGCCATGGGGCTGCTAAATAGTGAGCCTATTGGGGCGAAGCGGCTGCCAAATAGTGAGCCGTGGGGGGCTATGAGGCTGCCAAATAGTGAGCCTTCGATGGCGATGGGGCTGCCAAATACTGAGCCTTGGGGGGCGATGGGGCTGCCAAGTAGTGAGCCTTTGGGGGTGATGGGGCTGCCAAATAGTGAACCTTGGGAGGCGATGGGGCTGCCAAATAGTGAGCCATGGGGGGGCGATGGGGCTGCCAAATAGTTAGCCTTTCGGGGTGATGGGGCTGCCAAATAGTGAGCCTTGAGGGGCTATGGGGCTGCCAAATAGTGAGCCTGTGGGGGCCATGGGGCTGCTAAATAGCGAGCCTATGGGGGCGAAGCGCCTGCAAAATAGTGAGCCTTGGGGGGCTATGAGGCTGCCAAATACTGAGCCTTTGATGGTGATGGGGCTGCCAAATAGTGAGCCTTGGGGGGCTATGGGGCTGCCAAATAGTGAGTCTTTCGGGGTGATGGGGCTGCCAAATAGTGATTCTTTTGGAGGCGATGGGGCTGCCAAATAGTAAGCCTTTCGGGGTGATGGGTCTGCCAAATAGTGAGCCTTGGGGGGCAATGGGGCTGCCAAATAGTGAGCCTAAGTCACGCGATGGGGCTGCCAAATACTGAGTCTTGGATGGCTATGGGGCTGCCAAATAGTGAACCTGTTGGGGACATGGGGCTGCCAAATAGTGAGCCTTGGGGAGCGAAGCGGCTGCCAAATAGTTAGCCTTGGGGGGCTATGGGGCTGCCAAATAGTGAGTCTTTGCGGGGCGATGGAGCTGCCAAATAGTGAGCCATGGGAAGCTATGGGGCTGCCAAATAGTGAGCCATGGGGGGCTATGGGGCTCCCAAATAGTGAGGCTCGGGGGGCTATGGTGCTGCAAATACTGAGACTTGGGGGGCTATGGGGCTGCCAAATAGTGAGTCTTGGAAGGCTATGGGGCTGCCAAATAGTGAACCTAGGGGGGCGAAGCGGCTGCCAAATAGTGAGCCTTGGGAAGCTATGGGGCTGCCAAATAGTGAGCCTTGGGGTCTTTGGGGCTGCCAAATAGTGAGCCTTGGGGGGCTTTGGGGCTGCCAAATAGTGAGCCTTGGGGGGCTATGGGACTGCCAAATAGTGAGCCTTGGGGGGCTATGTGGCTGCCAAATAGTGAACCCTGGGGGGGCTAAGCGGCTGCCAGATAGTGAGCCTTGGGAGGCTGTGGGGCTGCCAAATAGTGAGCCTTGGAAGGCGAGGAGGCTGACAAATAGTGATCCTTTGAGGGGCGTTGTGGCTGCCAAATAGTGAGCCTTGGGGGGCTATAGGGCTGCCAAATAGTGAGCCTTTGCGGGGCGATGGGGCTGCCAAATAGTGAACCTTGGAGGGCGATGGGGCTGTCAAATAGTGAGCCTTGGGGGGCTATGGGGTTGCCAAATACTGAACCTTGTGAGGCTATAAGGCTGCCAAATAGTTAGCCTTAGGAGGCGTTGTGGCTGCCAAATAGTGAGCCTTGGGGAGCTATAGGGCTGCCAAATAGTGAGCCTTTCTGGGTTGATCGGGCTGCCAAATAGTGAACCTTGGGGGGCGATGGGGCTGCCAAATAGTGAGCCTTGGGTGTTTTGCAGCTGCCAAATAGTGAGCCTTGCGAGCTATGGGGCTGCCAAATACTGAGCTTAGGGGGGCTATGGGGCTGCCAAATAGTGAGCCTACGGGGGCTATGAGGCTGCCAAATAGTGAGCCTTGGCGGGCTATGGGGCTGCCAAATTGTGTGCCTTGGGGAGCGAAGCGGCTGCCAAATAGTGAGCCTTGAGGGGCGATGGGGCTGCCAAATAGTGAACCTTGGGGGGGCGAAGCGGCTGCCAAATAGTGAGCCTTGGGGGGCTATGGGGCTGCCAAATAGTTATTCTTTTGGGGGTGATGGGGCTGCCAAATAGTTATTCTTTTGGGGGCGATGGGGCTGCCGAATACTGAGCCTTTAGATGGCGATGGGGCTGCCAAATAGTGAGCCTTGGGGGGCTATGTGGCTGCCAAATAGTGAGCCTTGGGAGGCTATGGGGCTACCAAATAGTGAGCCTTTGCGGGGTAATGGGGCTGCCAAATAGTGAGCCTTTGGAGGGCGAAGCTGCTGCCAAATAGTGAGCCTTGTAGGGCTATGAGGGTGCTAAATAGTGAACCTTGGGGGGCGATGCGGCTGCCAAATAGTGAGCCTTTAGGGGGCGAAGCGGCTGGAAAATAGTGATTCTTTTGGGGGCGACGGGGCTGCCACATAGTGATTCTTTTTGGGGCTATGGGGCTGCCAAATAGTGAGCCTTTGGGGGGCCATGGGGCTGCCAAATAGTGAGCCTTGGGGGGCTTTGGGGCTGCCAAATAGTGAGCCTTGGGGGGCTATGGACTGCCAAATAGTGAGCCTTGGGGGGCTATGTGGCTGCCAAATAGTGAACCCTGGGGGGGCTAAGCGGCTGCCAGATAGTGAGCCTTGGGAGGCTGTGGGGCTGCCAAATAGTGAGCCTTGGAAGGCGAGGAGGCTGACAAATAGTGATCCTTTGAGGGGCGTTGTGGCTGCCAAATAGTGAGCCTTGGGGGGCTATAGGGCTGCCAAATAGTGAGCCTTTGCGGGGCGATGGGGCTGCCAAATAGTGAACCTTGGAGGGCGATGGGGCTGTCAAATAGTGAGCCTTGGGGGGCTATGGGGTTGCCAAATACTGAACCTTGTGAGGCTATAAGGCTGCCAAATAGTTAGCCTTAGGAGGCGTTGTGGCTGCCAAATAGTGAGCCTTGGGGAGCTATAGGGCTGCCAAATAGTGAGCCTTTCTGGGTTGATCGGGCTGCCAAATAGTGAACCTTGGGGGGCGATGGGGCTGCCAAATAGTGAGCCTTGGGGGTTTTGCAGCTGCCAAATAGTGAGCCTTGCGAGCTATGGGGCTGCCAAATACTGAGCTTAGGGGGGCTATGGGGCTGCCAAATAGTGAGCCTACGGGGGCTATGAGGCTGCCAAATAGTGAGCCTTGGCGGGCTATGGGGCTGCCAAATTGTGTGCCTTGGGGAGCGAAGCGGCTGCCAAATAGTGAGCCTTGAGGGGCGATGGGGCTGCCAAATAGTGAACCTTGGGGGGGCGAAGCGGCTGCCAAATAGTGAGCCTTGGGGGACTATGGGGCTGCCAAATAGTTATTCTTTTGGGGGCGATGGGGCTGCCGAATACTGAGCCTTTAGATGGCGATGGGGCTGCCAAATAGTGAGCCTTGGGGGGCTATGTGGCTGCCAAATAGTGAGCCTTGGGAGGCTATGGGGCTACCAAATAGTGAGCCTTTGCGGGGTAATGGGGCTGCCAAATATTGAATCTTGCGGGGCGATGGGTCTGCCAAATAGTGAGTCTTGGGGGGCTATGGGGCTGCCAAATAGTGAGCCTTGGGGGGCAAAGCGGCTGCCAAATAGTGAGCCTTGGGGGGCTATGGGGCTGCCAAATAGTGAGCCTTTGGGGGGCCATGGGGTTGCCAAATAGTGAGCCTTGGGGGCGAAGCGGCTGCCAAATAGTGAGCCTTTGGTTGGCGATGAGGCTGCCAAATAGTGAGCCTTGGGTTGCGATGGGGCTGCCAAATAGTGAGCCTTGGGGGGCTATGGGGCTGCCAAGTAGTGAGCCTTGGGGGGCTATGAAGCTGACAAATAGTGAGCCTTGGCGGGCTATGGGGCTGCCAAATAGTGAGCCTTGGGGGGCTATGGGGCTGCCAAATACTGAGCCTTGGGGTCTATGGGGCTGCCTAATAGTGAGCCTGTAGGGGCCATGGGGCTGCTAAATAGTGAGCCTATTGGGGCGAAGCGGCTGCCAAATAGTGAGCCTTGGGGGGCTATGAGGCTGCCAAATAGTGAACCTTAGATGGCAATGGGGCTGCCAAATAGTGAGCCTTGGGGGGGCGATGGGGCTGCAAAATAGTGAGCCTTGGGGGGGCGATGGGGCTGCCAAATAGTGAGCCATTGGGGGGCGAGGAGGCTGACAAATAGTGAGCCTTGGGGGGCTATGGTGCTGCCAAATAGTGAGTCTTGGGGGGGCCAATGGGACTTCCAAATAGTGAGCCTTGGGAGCTATGGGACTGCCAAATAGTGAGCCTTGGGGGGCGTTGTGGCTGCCAAATAGTGAGCCTTGGGGGGCTATAGGGCTGCAAAATAGTGAACCTTGGGGGGCGAAGCGGCTGCCAAATAGTGAGCCTTGGGGGTTATGGGGCTACCAAATAGTGAGCCTTGCGATCTATGGGGCTGCCAAATACTGAGCTTAGGGTGGCTATGGGGCTGCCAAATAGTGAGCCTTGCGAGCTATGGGGCTGTCAAATACTGAGCTTAGGGGGGCTATGGGGCTTCCAAATAGTGAGCCTAGGAGGGCTATGAGGCTGCCAAATAGTGAGCCTTTGCGTGGCAATGGGTCTGCCAAATAGTTAAACTTGGAGGGCGAAGCGGCTGCCAAATAGTGAGCCATGGAGGGCTATGGGGCTGCCAAATAGTGAACCTTGGCGGGCGAAGCGGCTGCCAAATAGTGAGCCTTGGGGGGCTATAGGGCGGCCAAATAGTGATTCTTTTGGGGGTGATGGGGCTGCCAAATAGTTATTCTTTTGGGGGCGATGGGGCTGCCAAATAGTGAGCCTTGGGAAGGCTATGGGGCTGCCAAATAGTGAGCCTTGGGTGGCTATGGGGCTGCCAAATAGTGAGCCTTGGGAAGGCTATGGGGCTGCCAAATAGTGAGCCTTGTAGGGCTATGAGGCTGCCAAATAGTGAACCTTGGGGGGCGAAGCGGCTGCCGAATAGTGGGCGTTTAGGGGGCGAAGCGGCTGCCAAATAGTGATTCTTTTGGGCCGATGGGGCTGCCACATAGTGAGCCTTGGGGGGCTACGGGGCTGCCGAATAGTGAGCCTTGGAAAGCTATGGGGCTGCCAAATAGTGAGCCAGGGGGGGCTATGTGGCTGCCAAATAGTGTGCCTTGGGTGGCAATGAGGCTGCCAAATAGTGAGACTTGGGGGTCTATGGGGCGGCCAAATAGTGTGCCTTCTGGGCTGTGTGGCTGCTAAATTGTGAACCTTTGGGGGGCTATGGGGCTGCCAAATAGTGAGCCTTGGGGGGCTATGGGGCTGCCAAATAGTGATCGTTTGCGGGGCGATGCGGCTGCCAAATAGTGAGCCTTTCGGGGTGATGGGTCTGCCAAATAGTGAGTTTTAGGTGGCGATGGGGCTGCCAAATAGTGAGCCTAAGTCACGCGATGGGGCTGCCAAATAGTGAGTCTTGGATGGCTATGGGGCTGCCAAATAGTGACCCTGTTGGGGATATGGGGCTGCCAAATAGTGAGCCTTGGGGAGCGAAGCGGCTGCCAAATAGTTAGCCTTGGGGGGCTATGGGGCTGCCAAATAGTGAGCCTTTGCGGGGCGATGGAGCTGCCAAATAGTGAGCCTTGGGAAGCTATGGGGCTGCCAAATAGTGAGCCATGGGGGGCTATGGGGCTCCCAAATAGTGAGGCTCGGGGGGCTATGGGGCTGCAAATACTGAGACTTGGGGGGCTATGGTGCTGCCAAATAGTGAGCCTTGGGGGGCTATGGGGCTGCCAAATAGTGAGCCTTTGAGGGGCGATGGGGCTGCCAAATAGTGAGACTTGGGGGGCTATGGGGCTGCCAAATAGTAGACCCTGTTGGGGACATGAGGCTGCCAAATACTGAGCCTTGGGGGGCTATGGGGCTGACAAATAGTGAGCCTTGGGGGGCTATGGGGTTGCCAAATAGTGAACCTGAGGGGGCAAAGCGGCTGCCAAATAGTTAGCCTTGGGGTCTATGGGGCTGCCAAATAGTGAGCCTTTGCAAGGCAATGGGGCTGCCAAATAGTGAGCCTTGGGGGGCTACGGGGCTGACAAATAGTGAGCCTTGGGGGGCTATGGTGCTGCCAAATAGTGAGCCTTGGGGGGCTATGGGGCTTCCAAATAGTGATCCTTTGAGGGGCGATGGGGCTGCCAAATAGTGAGCCTTGGGGGGCTATGGGGCTGCCAAATAGTGAGCCTGTGGGGGCCATGGGGCTGCTAAATAGTGAGCCTATTGGGGCGAAGCGGCTGCCAAATAGTGAGCCTTGGGGGGCTATGAGGCTGCCAAATAGTGAGCCTTAGATGGCGATGGGGCTGCCAAATAGTGAGCCTAGGGGGGCGATGGGGCTGTCAAATAGGGAACCTTTGCGGGGTGATGGGGCTGCCAAATAGTGAGTCTTTCAGGGTGATGGGCTATGGCGCTGCCAAATAGTGATTCTTTTGGGGGCGATGGGGCTGCCAAATAGTGAGCCTTGGGGGGCGCAATGGGGCTGCCAAATAGTGATCCTTAGGGGGCTACGGGGCTGCCAAATAGTGAGCCTCTTGGAACCATGGTGCTGCCAAATACTGAGCCTTGGGGGGCGAAGCGGCTGCCAAATAGTGAGCCTTGGGGGGCTATGGGGCTGCCAAATAGTGAGCCTTTGCGGGGCGATGGTACTGCCAAATAGTGAGCCTAGGAAAGCTATGGGGCTGCCAAATAGTGAGCCTTGGGGGGCTATGGGGCTGCCAAGTAGTGAGCCTTGAGAAGCTATGAAGCTGACAAATAGTGAGCCTTGGCGCGCTATGGGGCTGCCAAATACTGAGCCTTGGGGGGCTATGGAGCTGCCAAATACTGAGCCTTGGGGTCTATGGGGCTGCCTAATAGTGAGCCTGTAGGGGCCATGGGGCTGCTAAATATTGAGCCTATTGGGGCGAAGCGGCTGCCAAATAGTGAGCCTTGGGGGGCAATGGGGCTGCCAAATAGTGAGCCTTGGGGGGCGATGGGGCTGCCAAGTAGTGAGCATTTGGGGGTGATGGGGCTGCCAAATAGTGAACCTTGGGGGGCGATGGGGCTGCCAAATAGTGAGCCTTGGGGGGGTGATGGGGCTGCCAAATAGTGAGCCAATGGGGGGCGAGGAGGCTGACAAATAGTGAGCCTTGGGGGGCTATGGTGCTGCAAAATAGTGAGTCTTGGGGGGGCAATGGGACTGCCAAATAGTGAGCCTTGGGAGCTATGGGACTGCCAAATAGTGAGCCTTGGGGGGCGTTGTGGCTGCCAAATAGTGAGCCTTGGGGGGCTATAGGGCTGCAAAATAGTGAACCTTGGGGGGCGAAGCGGCTGCCAAATAGTGAGCCTTGGGGGTTATGGGGCTGCCAAATAGTGAGCCTTGCGAGCTATGGGGCTGCCAAATACTGAGCTTAGGGTGGCTATGGGGCTGCCAAATAGTGAGCCTTGCGAGCTATGGGGCTGACAAATACTGAGCATAGGGGGGCTATGGGGCTTCCAAATAGTGAGCCTAGGAGGGCTATGAGGCTGCCAAATAGTGAGCCTTTGCGTGGCAATGGGTCTGCCAAATAGTTAACCTTGGAGGGCGAAGCGGCTGCCAAATAGTGAGCCATGGAGGGCTATGGAGCTGCCAAATAGTGAACCTTGGCGGGGGAAGCGGCTGCCAAATAGTGAGCCTTGGGGGGCTATAGGGCTGCCAAATAGTGATTCTTTTGGGGGTGATGGGGCTGCCAAATGGTGAACCTTGGGGGGCGAAGCGGCTGCCAAATACTGAGACTTGGAGGGCTATGGGGCTGCCAAATAATGAACCTTGGGCGGCGAAGCGGCTGCTAAGTAGTGAGCATTGGGGGGATATGGGGCTGCCAAATAGTGATTCTCTTGGGGGCGATGAGGCTGCCAAATAGTTATTCTTTTGGGGGCGATGGGGCTGCCAAATAGTGAGCCTTGTGGGGCGAAGCGGCTTCCAAATAGTGAGCCTTGGGGGGCTATGGGGCTGCCAAATAGTGAGCCTTGGGGGGGCCATGGGGCTGCCAAATAGTGAGCCTTGGGGGGCGAAGCGGCTGCCAAATAGTGAGCCTTTGTGGGGCTATGGGGCTGCTAAATAGTGAGCCTTTGCCGGGCAATTGGGCTGCCAAATAGTGAGCCTTGGGGGGCGATGGGGCTGCCAAATAGTAGGCCTTGGGGGGGCTATGGGGCTGCCAAATAGTGAGCCTGGGGGGGCTATGGGGCTGCCAAATAGTGAGCCTTGCGGGGCTATGGGGCTGCCAAATAGTGTGCCTTGTGTGGCAATGGGGCTGCCAAATAGTGAGACTTGGGGGTCTATGGGGCTGCCAAATAGTGTGCCTTGGGGGCTATGTGGCTGCTAAATTGTGAACCTTTGGGGGGCTATGGGGCTGCCAAATAGTGAGCCTTGGGGGGCTATGGGGCTGCCAAATAGTGAGCTTTGGGGGGGTGTCCTGGTTTTGTTAAAAACAAGTTTCTCTTTCAATGAATTTTGCCTGTCAGCTAAAGCCTTCATATTAACTACACTTTCCTGGAGAACCAGACCCATGTTTTGGTAAACCTAGCAATGGAATGCAAACATATTGATAAGCATGGATGGACATCTCGCGAGAGGGACGACGAGGAAAAAGTGACCAAGAAACTGGCACCTGTGTATAACATTCCATTCACTTGAATACTTCATATAAAAGTGGGAGATCACGAGGATCTCGTCCCTTTTTTCCTTATGGCTGACATTAGGAGAGGATCTTGCTACTCATCCCTGAGAACTGAGGCCTAGTGACAGACTGAATCCAGCTCCACTTGGTTGCAGAGTCTAATCCAGGACTTTGGGTGCCGGCTCTGCAGTTGCTGAGACTTTCAAGATTGGTTTTGTATATTTTGTATTATTTTCTCTATTCTTATTAGTAGCCTTAGTAAAACATCTTTAATTTTTCCAACTCTCTTCTCTCTGTCCTTCTTTCCCTCCCGATCGCCTGTGCTGAGTGGAAGGGGGAAGAGGGAGGGGCAAAAGGGGGAAGTGGGGGGGAGAGGGGGTTAACAATACATCTGCCAGGGTTTTATTGTCACCCCGCAATCTTAACCCTCGACAGGGGGCTATGGGGCTGCCAAATAGTGAGCCTTTGGGGGGCTATGGGGCTGCCAAATAGTGAGCCATGGGGGGCTATGGGGCTGCCAAATAGTGAGCCTTGGGGGGCTATGGGGCTGCCAAATAGTGTGCTATAGGGGGCTATGGGGCTGCCAAATAGTGAGTCTTGGGGGGCTATGGGGCTGGATAGCCCTTGCCCCGAACAGAACTTTACCCCCCTCCCTGCGGTTCCCAGCCCCTTCTGAGCACCCCAGCCTCCACTTAGCTTTCAGAGGGCCAAGAGACTGAATCCGTCTTCCACGGATGAAAACACCACCTGCGCCGATAGGGATATTCCAGGATCGCGGCTTCCTCCTCAACATCTGCAGCAACACAAGAAAACACACGTCGACTAAGCAGAGCAAACACACAGTATAAAGGCACAAGGCACATCTTTCCTCCCACACCACGCATTAAGAATCCCAACTGGAGTTTTAGAGATTTTGACGTGATAGTGTCAAAATCTTATAGGTGATTTGGAAATTCTCCTGAGAATTTAAAATGTTTCACCGGGATTTCCAAGATGTTGAAGGGAACTCCAAACGTACCAACATTGATTTTAAGAATGTCAACTGTAGTTTTAAAGATTTTGACGTGAAAGTTTCAAAATCCTGTCGGGGATTTGGAAAACTTTGCGAGAATGTAAAAAGTTTCACTGGGATATCCAAAATGTGGAGGGGATCTCCAAACATACCAACATTGATTTTAAGACTCTCCACTGGAGATTTAGAGATTTTGACGTGAAAGTGTCAAAATCTTATCGTGATTTGGAAATTCTCCTGAGAATTTAAAATGTTTCACTGGGATTTCCAAAATTTTGAAGGGGACGCCAAACATGTCAACCTTTTTTTTTAGAATCTCAACTGGAGTTTTAGACATTTTGACGTGGAAGTGTCAAAATCTTGTCGGGGATTTGGAAAATTTCCTCAGAATATAAAAGGTTTCACGGGGATTTCCAAAATGTTGAAGGGAACTCCAAAGGTACCAACATTGATTTTAAGAATCTCAACTGGAGTTTTAGAGATTTTGACGTGATAGTGTATAACTCTTATCAGGGATTTGGAAATTTTCCTGAGAATTTAAAATATTTCACCGGGATTTCCAAGATGTTGAAGGGAACTCCAAACATGTCAACATTCATTTTAAGAATCTCCACTGGAGTTTTAGAGATTTTGACGTGAAAGTGTAAAAATCTTGTCGGGGATTTCGAAAACTTTGCGAGAATGTAAAAAGTTTCACCGGGATTTCCAAAATGTTGAAGGGAAACTCAAACATGTCAACATTGATTTTAAGAATCTCAAATGGAGTTTTAGAGATTTTGACGTGAAAGTGTCAAAATCCAGTCGGGGATATGGACAACTTTGCGAGAGTGTGAAAAGTTTCACAGGGATTTCCAAAATGTTGAAGGGAAATCCAAACATACCAACATGGATTTTAACAATCTCAGCTGGAGTTTTAGAGATTTTCACGTGAAAGTGTTAAAATTTTATCGGGGATTTATAAAATTTTGCTAGAATGTACAAATTTTCACCGGAATTTCCAAAATGTTGAAGAAATCTCCAAATATACCAACATTGATTTTAAGAATCTCAACTAGAGTTTTAAAGATTTTGACGTGAAAGTGTATAACTCTTATCAGGGATTTGAATATTTTCCTCAGAATTTAAAATATTTGACCGGGATTACCAATATTTTGAAGGGAATTCCAAACATACCAACATTGATTTTAAGAATCTCAACTGGAGTCTTAGAGATCTTGACGTGAAAGTGTCAAAATCTTGTCGGGGATATGGAAAGCTTTGCGAAAATGTAAAAAGTTTCACTGGGATATCCAAAATGTTGAAAGGTACTCTAAACATGTCAACACTGCTTTTAAGAATCTCAGATGGAGTTTTAGAGATTTTGACGTGAAAGTGTACAAATGCTTCATTGATGTAGGAAACATCGCGAGACTGTATAAAAGTTTCACCGGGATTTCCAAAATGTTGAAGGGAACTACAAATATACCAACATTGATTTTAAGAATCTCAACTAGAGTTTTAAAGATTTTGACGTGTAAGTGTAAAACTCTTATCAGGGATTTGAATATTTTCCTGAGAATCTAAAATATTTCACCGGGATTTCCAAGATGTTGAAGGGAACTCCAAACATGTTAACATTGATTTTAAGAATCTCAACTGGAGTTTTAGAGATTTTGACGTGAAAGTGTAAAATTCGTGTCGGGGATTTATAAAACTTTGCGAGAATGTACAAATTTTCACCGGGATTTCCAAGATGTTGTAGGGAACGCCAAATATACCAACATTGATTTTAAGAATCTCAACTAGAGTTTTAAAGATTTTGACGTGAAAGTGTATAACTCTTATCAGGGATTTGAATATTTTCCTCAGAATTTAAAATATTTGACCGGGATTTCCAAAATTTTGAAGGGAACTCCAAACATGTCAACATTGATTTTAAGAATCTCAACTAGAGTTTTAGACACTTTGACGTGAACGTGTAAAAATCCTGTCGGAGATATGGAAAACTTTGCGAGAGTGTGAAAAGTTTCACAGAGATGTCCAAAATGTTGAAGGGAAATCCAAACATACCAACACGATTTTAAGAATCTCCACTGGAGTTTTAGAGATTTTGACGTGAAAGTGTAAAAATCGTGTCAGGGATATGGAAAACTTTGCGAGAGTGTGAAAAGTTTCACAGGAATTTCCAAAATGTTCAAAGGAAATCCAAACATACCAACACGATTTTAAGAATCTCCACTGGAGTTTTAGAGATTTTGACGTGAAAGTGTCAAAATCCTGTCGGGGACTTGGAAAACTTTGCGAAAATGTAAAAAATTTCACTGGGATATCCAAAATGTTGAAAGGTACTCTAAACATGTCAACACTGATTTTAAGAATCTCAGATGGAGTTTTAGAGATTTTGACGTGAAAGTGTGAAAATCGTGTCGGGGATATGGAAAACTTTGCGAGAGTGTGAAAAGTTTCACAGGAATTTCCAAAATGTTCAAAGGAAATCCAAACATACCAACACGATTTTAAGAATCTCCACTGGAGTTTTAGAGATCTTGACGTGGAAGTGTCAAAATCCTGTCGGGGATTTGGAAAACTTTTCGAGATTGTAAAAAGTTTCACTGGGATATCCAAAATGGGGAGGGGAACTCCAAACATACCAACATTGATTTTAAGAATCTCAACTGGAGTCTTAGAGATCTTGACGTGAAAGTGTCAAAATCCTGTCGGGGATATGGAAAACTTTGCGAGAATGTAAAAAGTTTCACTGGGCTATCCAAAATGTTGAAAGGTACTATAAACATGTCAACATTCATTTTAAGAATCTCAGCTGGAGTTTTAGAGATTTTAACGTGAAAGTGTAAAAATCTTGTCGGGGATATAGAAAATTTCCACAGAATGTAAAAGGTTTCACCAGGATTTCCAAAATGTTGAAGGGAACTCCAAACATGTCAACATTGATTTTAAGAATCTCAACTGGAGTTTTAGAGATTTTCACGTGAAAGTGTCAAAATCTTGTCGGGGATTTGGAAAATTTCCTCAGAATGTAAAAAGTTTCACCGGGATTTCCAAAATGTTGAAAGGAAATCCAAACATGTCAACATCGGTTTTAAGAATCTCAGCTGGAGTTTTAGAGACTTTGACGTGAAAGTGTCAAAATATTGTCGGGGATTTGGAAAACTTTGCGAGAAAGTAAAAAATTTCACTGGGATATCCAAAATGTTGAAAGGTACTCTAAACATGTCAACACTGATTTTAAGAATCTCAGCTGGAGTTTTAGAGATTTAACGTGAAGGTGTGAAAATCGTGTTGGGGATATGGAAAACTTTGCGAGAGTGTGAAAAGTTTCACAGGAATTTCCAAAATGTTCAAAGGAAATCCAAACATACCAACAGGATTTTAAGAGTCTCCACTGGAGTTTTAGAGATTTTGACGTGAAAGTGTCAAAATCCTGTCGGGGATATGGAAAATTTCCTCAGAATGTAAAAGGTTTCACGGGGATTTCCAAAATGTTGAAGGGAACTCCAAACGTACCAACATGGATTTTGACAATCTGAACTGGAGTTTTAGAGACTTTGACGTGAAAGTGTAAAAATCCTGTCGAGGATTTGGAAAAGTTTGCGAGAATGTAAAAAGTTTCACTGAGATATCCAAAATGTTGAAGGGAAATCCAAACATACCAACATTGATTTTAAGAATCTCA
The DNA here is from genome assembly GCF_964273445.1 of Streptopelia decaocto. Lineage (NCBI taxonomy): Eukaryota > Metazoa > Chordata > Aves > Columbiformes > Columbidae > Streptopelia > Streptopelia decaocto. Next base: position 25,468 of record NW_028115605.1, on the reverse strand, counting down.
ACTGGAGTTTTAGAGATTTTGACGTGAAAGTGTCAAAATCCTGTCGGGGATTTGGAAAGCTTTGCGAAAATGTAAAAAGTTTCACTGGGATATCCAAAATGTTGAAAGGTACTCTAAACATGTCAACACTGATTTTAAGAATCTCAGATGGAGTTTTAGAGATTTTGACGTGAAAGTGTGAAAATCGTGTCGGGGATATGGAAAACTTTGCGAGAGTGTGAAAAGTTTCACAGGAATTTCCAAAATGTTCAAAGTAAATCCAAACATACCAACACGATTTTAAGAATCTCCACTGGAGTTTTAGAGATTTTGACGTGAAAGTGTCAAAATCCTGTCGGGGTCTTGGAAAACACTGCGAAAATGTAAAAAATTTCACTGGGATATCCAAAATGTTGAAAGGTACTCTAAACATGTCAACACTGATTTTAAGTATCTCAGATGGAGTTTTAGAGATTTTGACGTGAAAGTGTAAAAATCGTGTCGGGGATATGGAAATCTTTGCGAGAGTGTGAAAAGTTTCACAGGAATTTCCAAAATGTTCAAAGGAAATCCAAACATACCAACACGATTTTAAGAATCTCCACTGGAGTTTTAGAGATTTTGACGTGAAGGTGTCAAGATCCTATCGAGGACTTGGAAAACTTTGCGAAAATGTAAAAAATTTCACTGGGATATCCAAAATGTTGAAAGGTACTCTAAACATGTCAACACTGCTTTTAAGAATCTCAGATGGAGTTTTAGAGATTTTGACGTGAAAGTGTACAAATGCTTCATTGATGTAGGAAAGATCGCGAGACTGTATAAAAGTTTCACCGGGATTTCCAAAATGTTGAAGGGAACTACAAATATACCAACATTGATTTTAAGAATCTCAACTAGAGTTTTAAAGATTTTGACGTGTAAGTGTAAAACTCTTATCAGGGATTTGAATATTTTCCTGAGAATCTAAAATATTTCACCGAGATTTCCAAGATGTTGAAGGGAACTTCAAACATGTTAACATTGATTTTAAGAATCTCAACTGGAGTTTTAGAGATTTTGACGTGAAAGTGTAAAATTCGTGTCGGGGATTTATAAAACTTTGCGAGAATGTACAAATTTTCACCGGGATTTCCAAGATGTTGTAGGGAACGCCAAATATACCAACATTGATTTTAAGAATCTCAACTAGAGTTTTAAAGATTTTGACGTGAAAGTGTATAACTCTTATCAGGGATTTGAATATTTTCCTCAGAATTTAAAATATTTGACCGGGATTTCCAAAATTTTGAAGGGAACTCCAAACATGTCAACATTGATTTTAAGAATCTCAACTAGAGTTTTAGACACTTTGACGTGAACGTGTAAAAATCCTGTCGGAGATATGGAAAACTTTGCGAGAGTGTGAAAAGTTTCACAGAGATATCCAAAATGTTGAAGGGAAATCCAAACATACCAACACGATTTTAAGAATCTCCACTGGAGTTTTAGAGATTTTGACGTGAAAGTGTAAAAATCGTGTCGGGGATATGGAAAACTTTTGCGAGAGTGTGAAAAGTTTCACAGGAATTTCCAAAATGTTCAAAGGAAATCCAAACATACCAACACGATTTTAAGAATCTCCACTGGAGTTTTAGAGATTTTGACGTGAAAGTGTCAAAATCCTGTCGGGGACTTGGAAAACTTTGCGAAAATGTAAAAAATTTCACTGGGATATCCAAAATGTTGAAAGGTACTCTAAACATGTCAACACTGATTTTAAGTATCTCAGATGGAGTTTTAGAGATTTTGACGTGAAAGTGTGAAAATCGTGTCGGGGATATGGAAAACTTTGCGAGAGTGTGAAAAGTTTCACAGGAATTTCCAAAATGTTCAAAGGAAATCCAAACATACCAACACGATTTTAAGAATCTCCACTTTAGTTTTAGAGATCCTGACGTGGAAGTGTCAAAATCCTGTCAGGGATTTGGAAAACTTTTCGAGATTGTAAAAAGTTTCACTGGGATATCCAAAATGGGGGGGGGAACTCCAAACATACCAACATTGATTTTAAGAATCTCAACTGGAGTCTTAGAGATCTTGACGTGAAAGTGTCAAAATCGTGTCGGGGATATGGAAAACTTTGCGAGAATGTAAAAAGTTTCACTGGGCTATCCAAAATGTTGAAAGGCACTATAAACATGTCAACATTCATTTTAAGAATCTCAGCTGGAGTTTTAGAGATTTTAACGTGAAAGTGTAAAAAATCTTGTCGGGGATATAGAAAATTTCCACAGAATGTAAAAGGTTTCACCGGGATTTCCAAAATGTTGAAGGGAACTCCAAACATGTCAACATTGATTTTAAGAATCTCAACTGGAGTTTTAGAGATTTTCACGTGAAAGTGTCAAAATCTTGTCGGGGATTTGGAAAATTTCCTCAGAATGTAAAAAGTTTCACCGGGATTTCCAAAATGTTGAAAGGAAATCCAAACATGTCAACATCGGTTTTAAGAATCTCAGCTGGAGTTTTAGAGACTTTGACGTGAAAGTGTCAAAATATTGTCGGGGATTTGGAAAACTTTGCGAGAAAGTAAAAAATTTCACTGGGATATCCAAAATGTTGAAAGGTACTCTAAACATGTCAACACTGATTTTAAGAATCTCAGCTGGAGTTTTAGAGATTTTGATGTGAAGGTGTGAAAATCGTGTCGGGGATATGGAAAACTTTGCGAGAGTGTGAAAAGTTTCACAGGAATTTCCAAAATGTTCAAAGGAAATCCAAACATACCAACAGGATTTTAAGAGTCTCCACTGGAGTTTTAGAGATTTTGACGTGAAAGTGTCAAAATCCTGTCGGGGATATGGAAAATTTCCTCAGAATGTAAAAGGTTTCACGGGGATTTCCAAAATGTTGAAGGGAACTCCAAACGTACCAACATGGATTTTGAGAATCTGAACTGGAGTTTTAGAGACTTTGACGTGAAAGTGTAAAAATCCTGTCGAGGATTTGGAAAAGTTTGCGAGAATGTAAAAAGTTTCACTGAGATATCCAAAATGTTGAAGGGAAATCCAAACATACCAACATTGATTTTAAGAATCTCCACTGGAGTTTTAGAGATTTTGACGTGAAAGTGTCAAAATCCTGTCGGGGATTTGGAAAGCTTTGCGAAAATGTAAAAAGTTTCACTGGGATATCCAAAATGTTGAAAGGTACTCTAAACATGTCAACACTGCTTTTAAGAATCTCAGATGGAGTTTTAGAGATTTTGACGTGAAAGTGTACAAATGCTTCATTGATGTAGGAAAGATCGCGAGACTGTATAAAAGTTTCATTGGGATTTCCAAAATGTTGAAGGGAACTACAAATATACCAACATTGATTTTAAGAATCTCAACTAGAGTTTTAAAGATTTTGACGTGTAAGTGTAAAACTCTTATCAGGGATTTGAATATTTTCCTGAGAATCTAAAATATTTCACCGAGATTTCCAAGATGTTGAAGGGAACTTCAAACATGTTAACATTGATTTTAAGAATCTCAACTGGAGTTTTAGAGATTTTGACGTGAAAGTGTAAAATTCGTGTCGGGGATTTATAAAACTTTGCGAGAATGTACAACTTTTCACCGGGATTTCCAAGATGTTGTAGGGAACGCCAAATATACCAACATTGATTTTAAGAATCTCAACTAGAGTTTTAAAGATTTTGACGTGAAAGTGTATAACTCTTATCAGGGATTTGAATATTTTCCTCAGAATTTAAAATATTTGACCGGGATTTCCAAAATTTTGAAGGGAACTCCAAACATGTCAACATTGATTTTAAGAATCTCAACTAGAGTTTTAGACACTTTGACGTGAACGTGTAAAAATCCTGTCGGAGATATGGAAACTTTGCGAGAGTGTGAAAAGTTTCACAGAGATGTCCAAAATGTTGAAGGGAAATCCAAACATACCAACACGATTTTAAGAATCTCCACTGGAGTTTTAGAGATTTTGACGTGAAAGTGTAAAAATCCTGTCGGGGATATGGAAAACTTTTGCGAGAGTGTGAAAAGTTTCACAGGAATTTCCAAAATGTTCAAAGGAAATCCAAACATACCAACAGGATTTTAAGAGTCTCCACTGGAGTTTTAGAGATTTTGACGTGAAAGTGTCAAAATCCTGTCGGGGACTTGGAAAACTTTGCGAAAATGTAAAAAATTTCACTGGGATATCCAAAATGTTGAAAGGTACTCTAAACATGTCAACACTGATTTTAAGTATCTCAGATGGAGTTTTAGAGATTTTGACGTGAAAGTGTGAAAATCGTGTCGGGGATATGGAAAACTTTGCGAGAGTGTGAAAAGTTTCACAGGAACTTCCAAAATGTTCAAAGGAAATCCAAACATACCAACACGATTTTAAGAATCTCCACTTTAGTTTTAGAGATCCTGACGTGGAAGTGTCAAAATCCTGTCAGGGATTTGGAAAACTTTTCGAGATTGTAAAAAGGTTCACTGGGATATCCAAAATGGGGGGGGGAACTCCAAACATACCAACATTGATTTTAAGAATCTCAACTGGAGTCTTAGAGATCTTGACGTGAAAGTGTCAAAATCGTGTCGGGGATATGGAAAACTTTGCGAGAATGTAAAAAGTTTCACTGGGCTATCCAAAATGTTGAAAGGCACTATAAACATGTCAACATTCATTTTAAGAATCTCAGCTGGAGTTTTAGAGATTTTAACGTGAAAGTGTAAAAAATCTTGTCGGGGATATAGAAAATTTCCACAGAATGTAAAAGGTTTCACCGGGATTTCCAAAATGTTGAAGGGAACTCCAAACATGTCAACATTGATTTTAAGAATCTCAACTGGAGTTTTAGAGATTTTCACGTGAAAGTGTCAAAATATTGTCGGGGATTTGGAAAACTTTGCGAGAAAGTAAAAAATTTCACTGGGATATCCAAAATGTTGAAAGGTACTCTAAACATGTCAACACTGATTTTAAGAATCTCAGCTGGAGTTTTAGAGATTTTGACGTGAAGGTGTGAAAATCGTGTCGGGGATATGGAAAACTTTGCGAGAGTGTGAAAAGTTTCACAGGAATTTCCAAAATGTTCAAAGGAAATCCAAACATACCAACACGATTTTAAGAATCTCCACTGGAGTTTTAGAGATTTTGACGTGAAAGTGTCAAAATCCTGTCGGGGACTTGGAAAACTTTGCGAAAATGTAAAAAATTTCACTGGGATATCCAAAATGTTGAAAGGTACACTAAACATGTCAACACTGATTTTAAGAATCTCAGCTGGAGTTTTAGAGATTTAACGTGAAGGTGTGAAAATCGTGTTGGGGATATGGAAAACTTTGCGAGAGTGTGAAAAGTTTCACAGGAATTTCCAAAATGTTCAAAGGAAATCCAAACATACCAACAGGATTTTAAGAGTCTCCACTGGAGTTTTAGAGATTTTGACGTGAAAGTGTCAAAATCCTGTCGGGGATATGGAAAATTTCCTCAGAATGTAAAAGGTTTCACGGGGATTTCCAAAATGTTGAAGGGAACTCCAAACGTACCAACATGGATTTTGACAATCTGAACTGGAGTTTTAGAGACTTTGACGTGAAAGTGTAAAAATCCTGTCGAGGATTTGGAAAAGTTTGCGAGAATGTAAAAAGTTTCACTGAGATATCCAAAATGTTGAAGGGAAATCCAAACATACCAACATTGATTTTAAGAATCTCAACTGGAGTTTTAGAGATTTTGACGTGAAAGTGTCAAAATCCTGTCGGGGATTTGGAAAACTTTGCGAAAATGTAAAAACTTTCACTGGGATATCCAAAATGTTGAAAGGTACTCTAAACATGTCAACACTGATTTTAAGAATCTCAGATGGAGTTTTAGAGATTTTGACGTGAAAGTGTGAAAATCGTGTCGGGGATATGGAAAACTTTGCGAGAGTGTGAAAAGTTTCACAGGAATTTCCAAAATGTTCAAAGTAAATCCAAACATACCAACACGATTTTAAGAATCTCCACTGGAGTTTTAGAGATTTTGACGTGAAAGTGTCAAAATCCTGTCGGGGTCTTGGAAAACACTGCGAAAATGTAAAAAATTTCACTGGGATATCCAAAATGTTGAAAGGTACTCTAAACATGTCAACACTGATTTTAAGTATCTCAGATGGAGTTTTAGAGATTTTGACGTGAAAGTGTAAAAATCGTGTCGGGGATATGGAAATCTTTGCGAGAGTGTGAAAAGTTTCACAGGAATTTCCAAAATGTTCAAAGGAAATCCAAACATACCAACACGATTTTAAGAATCTCCACTGGAGTTTTAGAGATTTTGACGTGAAGGTGTCAAGATCCTATCGAGGACTTGGAAAACTTTGCGAAAATGTAAAAAATTTCACTGGGATATCCAAAATGTTGAAAGGTACTCTAAACATGTCAACACTGCTTTTAAGAATCTCAGATGGAGTTTTAGAGATTTTGACGTGAAAGTGTCAAAATCCTGTCGGGGATATGGAAAATTTCCTCAGAATGTAAAAGGTTTCACGGGGATTTCCAAAATGTTGAAGGGAACTCCAAACGTACCAACATGGATTTTGAGAATCTGAACTGGAGTTTTAGAGACTTTGACGTGAAAGTGTAAAAATCCTGTCGAGGATTTGGAAAAGTTTGCGAGAATGTAAAAAGTTTCACTGAGATATCCAAAATGTTGAAGGGAAATCCAAACATACCAACATTGATTTTAAGAATCTCCACTGGAGTTTTAGAGATTTTGACGTGAAAGTGTCAAAATCCTGTCGGGGATTTGGAAAGCTTTGCGAAAATGTAAAAAGTTTCACTGGGATATCCAAAATGTTGAAAGGTACTCTAAACATGTCAACACTGCTTTTAAGAATCTCAGATGGAGTTTTAGAGATTTTGACGTGAAAGTGTACAAATGCTTCATTGATGTAGGAAAGATCGCGAGACTGTATAAAAGTTTCATTGGGATTTCCAAAATGTTGAAGGGAACTACAAATATACCAACATTGATTTTAAGAATCTCAACTAGAGTTTTAAAGATTTTGACGTGTAAGTGTAAAACTCTTATCAGGGATTTGAATATTTTCCTGAGAATCTAAAATATTTCACCGAGATTTCCAAGATGTTGAAGGGAACTTCAAACATGTTAACATTGATTTTAAGAATCTCAACTGGAGTTTTAGAGATTTTGACGTGAAAGTGTAAAATTCGTGTCGGGGATTTATAAAACTTTGCGAGAATGTACAACTTTTCACCGGGATTTCCAAGATGTTGTAGGGAACGCCAAATATACCAACATTGATTTTAAGAATCTCAACTAGAGTTTTAAAGATTTTGACGTGAAAGTGTATAACTCTTATCAGGGATTTGAATATTTTCCTCAGAATTTAAAATATTTGACCGGGATTTCCAAAATTTTGAAGGGAACTCCAAACATGTCAACATTGATTTTAAGAATCTCAACTAGAGTTTTAGACACTTTGACGTGAACGTGTAAAAATCCTGTCGGAGATATGGAAACTTTGCGAGAGTGTGAAAAGTTTCACAGAGATGTCCAAAATGTTGAAGGGAAATCCAAACATACCAACACGATTTTAAGAATCTCCACTGGAGTTTTAGAGATTTTGACGTGAAAGTGTAAAAATCCTGTCGGGGATATGGAAAACTTTTGCGAGAGTGTGAAAAGTTTCACAGGAATTTCCAAAATGTTCAAAGGAAATCCAAACATACCAACAGGATTTTAAGAGTCTCCACTGGAGTTTTAGAGATTTTGACGTGAAAGTGTCAAAATCCTGTCGGGGACTTGGAAAACTTTGCGAAAATGTAAAAAATTTCACTGGGATATCCAAAATGTTGAAAGGTACTCTAAACATGTCAACACTGATTTTAAGTATCTCAGATGGAGTTTTAGAGATTTTGACGTGAAAGTGTGAAAATCGTGTCGGGGATATGGAAAACTTTGCGAGAGTGTGAAAAGTTTCACAGGAACTTCCAAAATGTTCAAAGGAAATCCAAACATACCAACACGATTTTAAGAATCTCCACTTTAGTTTTAGAGATCCTGACGTGGAAGTGTCAAAATCCTGTCAGGGATTTGGAAAACTTTTCGAGATTGTAAAAAGGTTCACTGGGATATCCAAAATGGGGGGGGGAACTCCAAACATACCAACATTGATTTTAAGAATCTCAACTGGAGTCTTAGAGATCTTGACGTGAAAGTGTCAAAATCGTGTCGGGGATATGGAAAACTTTGCGAGAATGTAAAAAGTTTCACTGGGCTATCCAAAATGTTGAAAGGCACTATAAACATGTCAACATTCATTTTAAGAATCTCAGCTGGAGTTTTAGAGATTTTAACGTGAAAGTGTAAAAAATCTTGTCGGGGATATAGAAAATTTCCACAGAATGTAAAAGGTTTCACCGGGATTTCCAAAATGTTGAAGGGAACTCCAAACATGTCAACATTGATTTTAAGAATCTCAACTGGAGTTTTAGAGATTTTCACGTGAAAGTGTCAAAATATTGTCGGGGATTTGGAAAACTTTGCGAGAAAGTAAAAAATTTCACTGGGATATCCAAAATGTTGAAAGGTACTCTAAACATGTCAACACTGATTTTAAGAATCTCAGCTGGAGTTTTAGAGATTTTGACGTGAAGGTGTGAAAATCGTGTCGGGGATATGGAAAACTTTGCGAGAGTGTGAAAAGTTTCACAGGAATTTCCAAAATGTTCAAAGGAAATCCAAACATACCAACACGATTTTAAGAATCTCCACTGGAGTTTTAGAGATTTTGACGTGAAAGTGTCAAAATCCTGTCGGGGACTTGGAAAACTTTGCGAAAATGTAAAAAATTTCACTGGGATATCCAAAATGTTGAAAGGTACACTAAACATGTCAACACTGATTTTAAGAATCTCAGCTGGAGTTTTAGAGATTTAACGTGAAGGTGTGAAAATCGTGTTGGGGATATGGAAAACTTTGCGAGAGTGTGAAAAGTTTCACAGGAATTTCCAAAATGTTCAAAGGAAATCCAAACATACCAACAGGATTTTAAGAGTCTCCACTGGAGTTTTAGAGATTTTGACGTGAAAGTGTCAAAATCCTGTCGGGGATATGGAAAATTTCCTCAGAATGTAAAAGGTTTCACGGGGATTTCCAAAATGTTGAAGGGAACTCCAAACGTACCAACATGGATTTTGACAATCTGAACTGGAGTTTTAGAGACTTTGACGTGAAAGTGTAAAAATCCTGTCGAGGATTTGGAAAAGTTTGCGAGAATGTAAAAAGTTTCACTGAGATATCCAAAATGTTGAAGGGAAATCCAAACATACCAACATTGATTTTAAGAATCTCAACTGGAGTTTTAGAGATTTTGACGTGAAAGTGTCAAAATCCTGTCGGGGATTTGGAAAACTTTGCGAAAATGTAAAAACTTTCACTGGGATATCCAAAATGTTGAAAGGTACTCTAAACATGTCAACACTGATTTTAAGAATCTCAGATGGAGTTTTAGAGATTTTGACGTGAAAGTGTGAAAATCGTGTCGGGGATATGGAAAACTTTGCGAGAGTGTGAAAAGTTTCACAGGAATTTCCAAAATGTTCAAAGTAAATCCAAACATACCAACACGATTTTAAGAATCTCCACTGGAGTTTTAGAGATTTTGACGTGAAAGTGTCAAAATCCTGTCGGGGTCTTGGAAAACACTGCGAAAATGTAAAAAATTTCACTGGGATATCCAAAATGTTGAAAGGTACTCTAAACATGTCAACACTGATTTTAAGTATCTCAGATGGAGTTTTAGAGATTTTGACGTGAAAGTGTAAAAATCGTGTCGGGGATATGGAAATCTTTGCGAGAGTGTGAAAAGTTTCACAGGAATTTCCAAAATGTTCAAAGGAAATCCAAACATACCAACACGATTTTAAGAATCTCCACTGGAGTTTTAGAGATTTTGACGTGAAGGTGTCAAGATCCTATCGAGGACTTGGAAAACTTTGCGAAAATGTAAAAAATTTCACTGGGATATCCAAAATGTTGAAAGGTACTCTAAACATGTCAACACTGCTTTTAAGAATCTCAGATGGAGTTTTAGAGATTTTGACGTGAAAGTGTACAAATGCTTCATTGATGTAGGAAAGATCGCGAGACTGTATAAAAGTTTCACCGGGATTTCCAAAATGTTGAAGGGAACTACAAATATACCAACATTGATTTTAAGAATCTCAACTAGAGTTTTAAAGATTTTGACGTGTAAGTGTAAAACTCTTATCAGGGATTTGAATATTTTCCTGAGAATCTAAAATATTTCACCGAGATTTCCAAGATGTTGAAGGGAACTTCAAACATGTTAACATTGATTTTAAGAATCTCAACTGGAGTTTTAGAGATTTTGACGTGAAAGTGTAAAATTCGTGTCGGGGATTTATAAAACTTTGCGAGAATGTACAAATTTTCACCGGGATTTCCAAGATGTTGTAGGGAACGCCAAATATACCAACATTGATTTTAAGAATCTCAACTAGAGTTTTAAAGATTTTGACGTGAAAGTGTATAACTCTTATCAGGGATTTGAATATTTTCCTCAGAATTTAAAATATTTGACCGGGATTTCCAAAATTTTGAAGGGAACTCCAAACATGTCAACATTGATTTTAAGAATCTCAACTAGAGTTTTAGACACTTTGACGTGAACGTGTAAAAATCCTGTCGGAGATATGGAAAACTTTGCGAGAGTGTGAAAAGTTTCACAGAGATATCCAAAATGTTGAAGGGAAATCCAAACATACCAACACGATTTTAAGAATCTCCACTGGAGTTTTAGAGATTTTGACGTGAAAGTGTAAAAATCGTGTCGGGGATATGGAAAACTTTTGCGAGAGTGTGAAAAGTTTCACAGGAATTTCCAAAATGTTCAAAGGAAATCCAAACATACCAACACGATTTTAAGAATCTCCACTGGAGTTTTAGAGATTTTGACGTGAAAGTGTCAAAATCCTGTCGGGGACTTGGAAAACTTTGCGAAAATGTAAAAAATTTCACTGGGATATCCAAAATGTTGAAAGGTACTCTAAACATGTCAACACTGATTTTAAGTATCTCAGATGGAGTTTTAGAGATTTTGACGTGAAAGTGTGAAAATCGTGTCGGGGATATGGAAAACTTTGCGAGAGTGTGAAAAGTTTCACAGGAATTTCCAAAATGTTCAAAGGAAATCCAAACATACCAACACGATTTTAAGAATCTCCACTTTAGTTTTAGAGATCCTGACGTGGAAGTGTCAAAATCCTGTCAGGGATTTGGAAAACTTTTCGAGATTGTAAAAAGTTTCACTGGGATATCCAAAATGGGGGGGGGAACTCCAAACATACCAACATTGATTTTAAGAATCTCAACTGGAGTCTTAGAGATCTTGACGTGAAAGTGTCAAAATCGTGTCGGGGATATGGAAAACTTTGCGAGAATGTAAAAAGTTTCACTGGGCTATCCAAAATGTTGAAAGGCACTATAAACATGTCAACATTCATTTTAAGAATCTCAGCTGGAGTTTTAGAGATTTTAACGTGAAAGTGTAAAAAATCTTGTCGGGGATATAGAAAATTTCCACAGAATGTAAAAGGTTTCACCGGGATTTCCAAAATGTTGAAGGGAACTCCAAACATGTCAACATTGATTTTAAGAATCTCAACTGGAGTTTTAGAGATTTTCACGTGAAAGTGTCAAAATCTTGTCGGGGATTTGGAAAATTTCCTCAGAATGTAAAAAGTTTCACCGGGATTTCCAAAATGTTGAAAGGAAATCCAAACATGTCAACATCGGTTTTAAGAATCTCAGCTGGAGTTTTAGAGACTTTGACGTGAAAGTGTCAAAATATTGTCGGGGATTTGGAAAACTTTGCGAGAAAGTAAAAAATTTCACTGGGATATCCAAAATGTTGAAAGGTACTCTAAACATGTCAACACTGATTTTAAGAATCTCAGCTGGAGTTTTAGAGATTTTGATGTGAAGGTGTGAAAATCGTGTCGGGGATATGGAAAACTTTGCGAGAGTGTGAAAAGTTTCACAGGAATTTCCAAAATGTTCAAAGGAAATCCAAACATACCAACAGGATTTTAAGAGTCTCCACTGGAGTTTTAGAGATTTTGACGTGAAAGTGTCAAAATCCTGTCGGGGATATGGAAAATTTCCTCAGAATGTAAAAGGTTTCACGGGGATTTCCAAAATGTTGAAGGGAACTCCAAACGTACCAACATGGATTTTGAGAATCTGAACTGGAGTTTTAGAGACTTTGACGTGAAAGTGTAAAAATCCTGTCGAGGATTTGGAAAAGTTTGCGAGAATGTAAAAAGTTTCACTGAGATATCCAAAATGTTGAAGGGAAATCCAAACATACCAACATTGATTTTAAGAATCTCCACTGGAGTTTTAGAGATTTTGACGTGAAAGTGTCAAAATCCTGTCGGGGATTTGGAAAGCTTTGCGAAAATGTAAAAAGTTTCACTGGGATATCCAAAATGTTGAAAGGTACTCTAAACATGTCAACACTGCTTTTAAGAATCTCAGATGGAGTTTTAGAGATTTTGACGTGAAAGTGTACAAATGCTTCATTGATGTAGGAAAGATCGCGAGACTGTATAAAAGTTTCATTGGGATTTCCAAAATGTTGAAGGGAACTACAAATATACCAACATTGATTTTAAGAATCTCAACTAGAGTTTTAAAGATTTTGACGTGTAAGTGTAAAACTCTTATCAGGGATTTGAATATTTTCCTGAGAATCTAAAATATTTCACCGAGATTTCCAAGATGTTGAAGGGAACTTCAAACATGTTAACATTGATTTTAAGAATCTCAACTGGAGTTTTAGAGATTTTGACGTGAAAGTGTAAAATTCGTGTCGGGGATTTATAAAACTTTGCGAGAATGTACAACTTTTCACCGGGATTTCCAAGATGTTGTAGGGAACGCCAAATATACCAACATTGATTTTAAGAATCTCAACTAGAGTTTTAAAGATTTTGACGTGAAAGTGTATAACTCTTATCAGGGATTTGAATATTTTCCTCAGAATTTAAAATATTTGACCGGGATTTCCAAAATTTTGAAGGGAACTCCAAACATGTCAACATTGATTTTAAGAATCTCAACTAGAGTTTTAGACACTTTGACGTGAACGTGTAAAAATCCTGTCGGAGATATGGAAACTTTGCGAGAGTGTGAAAAGTTTCACAGAGATGTCCAAAATGTTGAAGGGAAATCCAAACATACCAACACGATTTTAAGAATCTCCACTGGAGTTTTAGAGATTTTGACGTGAAAGTGTAAAAATCCTGTCGGGGATATGGAAAACTTTTGCGAGAGTGTGAAAAGTTTCACAGGAATTTCCAAAATGTTCAAAGGAAATCCAAACATACCAACAGGATTTTAAGAGTCTCCACTGGAGTTTTAGAGATTTTGACGTGAAAGTGTCAAAATCCTGTCGGGGACTTGGAAAACTTTGCGAAAATGTAAAAAATTTCACTGGGATATCCAAAATGTTGAAAGGTACTCTAAACATGTCAACACTGATTTTAAGTATCTCAGATGGAGTTTTAGAGATTTTGACGTGAAAGTGTGAAAATCGTGTCGGGGATATGGAAAACTTTGCGAGAGTGTGAAAAGTTTCACAGGAACTTCCAAAATGTTCAAAGGAAATCCAAACATACCAACACGATTTTAAGAATCTCCACTTTAGTTTTAGAGATCCTGACGTGGAAGTGTCAAAATCCTGTCAGGGATTTGGAAAACTTTTCGAGATTGTAAAAAGTTTCACTGGGATATCCAAAATGGGGGGGGGAACTCCAAACATACCAACATTGATTTTAAGAATCTCAACTGGAGTCTTAGAGATCTTGACGTGAAAGTGTCAAAATCGTGTCGGGGATATGGAAAACTTTGCGAGAATGTAAAAAGTTTCACTGGGCTATCCAAAATGTTGAAAGGCACTATAAACATGTCAACATTCATTTTAAGAATCTCAGCTGGAGTTTTAGAGATTTTAACGTGAAAGTGTAAAAAATCTTGTCGGGGATATAGAAAATTTCCACAGAATGTAAAAGGTTTCACCGGGATTTCCAAAATGTTGAAGGGAACTCCAAACATGTCAACATTGATTTTAAGAATCTCAACTGGAGTTTTAGAGATTTTCACGTGAAAGTGTCAAAATATTGTCGGGGATTTGGAAAACTTTGCGAGAAAGTAAAAAATTTCACTGGGATATCCAAAATGTTGAAAGGTACTCTAAACATGTCAACACTGATTTTAAGAATCTCAGCTGGAGTTTTAGAGATTTTGACGTGAAGGTGTGAAAATCGTGTCGGGGATATGGAAAACTTTGCGAGAGTGTGAAAAGTTTCACAGGAATTTCCAAAATGTTCAAAAGAAATCCAAACATACCAACACGATTTTAAGAATCTCCACTGGAGTTTTAGAGATTTTGACGTGAAAGTGTCAAAATCCTGTCGGGGACTTGGAAAACTTTGCGAAAATGTAAAAAATTTCACTGGGATATCCAAAATGTTGAAAGGTACACTAAACATGTCAACACTGATTTTAAGAATCTCAGCTGGAGTTTTAGAGATTTAACGTGAAGGTGTGAAAATCGTGTTGGGGATATGGAAAACTTTGCGAGAGTGTGAAAAGTTTCACAGGAATTTCCAAAATGTTCAAAGGAAATCCAAACATACCAACAGGATTTTAAGAGTCTCCACTGGAGTTTTAGAGATTTTGACGTGAAAGTGTCAAAATCCTGTCGGGGATATGGAAAATTTCCTCAGAATGTAAAAGGTTTCACGGGGATTTCCAAAATGTTGAAGGGAACTCCAAACGTACCAACATGGATTTTGACAATCTGAACTGGAGTTTTAGAGACTTTGACGTGAAAGTGTAAAAATCCTGTCGAGGATTTGGAAAAGTTTGCGAGAATGTAAAAAGTTTCACTGAGATATCCAAAATGTTGAAGGGAAATCCAAACATACCAACATTGATTTTAAGAATCTCAACTGGAGTTTTAGAGATTTTGACGTGAAAGTGTCAAAATCCTGTCGGGGATTTGGAAAACTTTGCGAAAATGTAAAAACTTTCACTGGGATATCCAAAATGTTGAAAGGTACTCTAAACATGTCAACACTGATTTTAAGAATCTCAGATGGAGTTTTAGAGATTTTGACGTGAAAGTGTGAAAATCGTGTCGGGGATATGGAAAACTTTGCGAGAGTGTGAAAAGTTTCACAGGAATTTCCAAAATGTTCAAAGTAAATCCAAACATACCAACACGATTTTAAGAATCTCCACTGGAGTTTTAGAGATTTTGACGTGAAAGTGTCAAAATCCTGTCGGGGTCTTGGAAAACACTGCGAAAATGTAAAAAATTTCACTGGGATATCCAAAATGTTGAAAGGTACTCTAAACATGTCAACACTGATTTTAAGTATCTCAGATGGAGTTTTAGAGATTTTGACGTGAAAGTGTAAAAATCGTGTCGGGGATATGGAAATCTTTGCGAGAGTGTGAAAAGTTTCACAGGAATTTCCAAAATGTTCAAAGGAAATCCAAACATACCAACACGATTTTAAGAATCTCCACTGGAGTTTTAGAGATTTTGACGTGAAGGTGTCAAGATCCTATCGAGGACTTGGAAAACTTTGCGAAAATGTAAAAAATTTCACTGGGATATCCAAAATGTTGAAAGGTACTCTAAACATGTCAACACTGCTTTTAAGAATCTCAGATGGAGTTTTAGAGATTTTGACGTGAAAGTGTACAAATGCTTCATTGATGTAGGAAAGATCGCGAGACTGTATAAAAGTTTCACCGGGATTTCCAAAATGTTGAAGGGAACTACAAATATACCAACATTGATTTTAAGAATCTCAACTAGAGTTTTAAAGATTTTGACGTGTAAGTGTAAAACTCTTATCAGGGATTTGAATATTTTCCTGAGAATCTAAAATATTTCACCGAGATTTCCAAGATGTTGAAGGGAACTTCAAACATGTTAACATTGATTTTAAGAATCTCAACTGGAGTTTTAGAGATTTTGACGTGAAAGTGTAAAATTCGTGTCGGGGATTTATAAAACTTTGCGAGAATGTACAAATTTTCACCGGGATTTCCAAGATGTTGTAGGGAACGCCAAATATACCAACATTGATTTTAAGAATCTCAACTAGAGTTTTAAAGATTTTGACGTGAAAGTGTATAACTCTTATCAGGGATTTGAATATTTTCCTCAGAATTTAAAATATTTGACCGGGATTTCCAAAATTTTGAAGGGAACTCCAAACATGTCAACATTGATTTTAAGAATCTCAACTAGAGTTTTAGACACTTTGACGTGAACGTGTAAAAATCCTGTCGGAGATATGGAAAACTTTGCGAGAGTGTGAAAAGTTTCACAGAGATATCCAAAATGTTGAAGGGAAATCCAAACATACCAACACGATTTTAAGAATCTCCACTGGAGTTTTAGAGATTTTGACGTGAAAGTGTAAAAATCGTGTCGGGGATATGGAAAACTTTTGCGAGAGTGTGAAAAGTTTCACAGGAATTTCCAAAATGTTCAAAGGAAATCCAAACATACCAACACGATTTTAAGAATCTCCACTGGAGTTTTAGAGATTTTGACGTGAAAGTGTCAAAATCCTGTCGGGGACTTGGAAAACTTTGCGAAAATGTAAAAAATTTCACTGGGATATCCAAAATGTTGAAAGGTACTCTAAACATGTCAACACTGATTTTAAGTATCTCAGATGGAGTTTTAGAGATTTTGACGTGAAAGTGTGAAAATCGTGTCGGGGATATGGAAAACTTTGCGAGAGTGTGAAAAGTTTCACAGGAATTTCCAAAATGTTCAAAGGAAATCCAAACATACCAACACGATTTTAAGAATCTCCACTTTAGTTTTAGAGATCCTGACGTGGAAGTGTCAAAATCCTGTCAGGGATTTGGAAAACTTTTCGAGATTGTAAAAAGTTTCACTGGGATATCCAAAATGGGGGGGGGAACTCCAAACATACCAACATTGATTTTAAGAATCTCAACTGGAGTCTTAGAGATCTTGACGTGAAAGTGTCAAAATCGTGTCGGGGATATGGAAAACTTTGCGAGAATGTAAAAAGTTTCACTGGGCTATCCAAAATGTTGAAAGGCACTATAAACATGTCAACATTCATTTTAAGAATCTCAGCTGGAGTTTTAGAGATTTTAACGTGAAAGTGTAAAAAATCTTGTCGGGGATATAGAAAATTTCCACAGAATGTAAAAGGTTTCACCGGGATTTCCAAAATGTTGAAGGGAACTCCAAACATGTCAACATTGATTTTAAGAATCTCAACTGGAGTTTTAGAGATTTTCACGTGAAAGTGTCAAAATCTTGTCGGGGATTTGGAAAATTTCCTCAGAATGTAAAAAGTTTCACCGGGATTTCCAAAATGTTGAAAGGAAATCCAAACATGTCAACATCGGTTTTAAGAATCTCAGCTGGAGTTTTAGAGACTTTGACGTGAAAGTGTCAAAATATTGTCGGGGATTTGGAAAACTTTGCGAGAAAGTAAAAAATTTCACTGGGATATCCAAAATGTTGAAAGGTACTCTAAACATGTCAACACTGATTTTAAGAATCTCAGCTGGAGTTTTAGAGATTTTGATGTGAAGGTGTGAAAATCGTGTCGGGGATATGGAAAACTTTGCGAGAGTGTGAAAAGTTTCACAGGAATTTCCAAAATGTTCAAAGGAAATCCAAACATACCAACAGGATTTTAAGAGTCTCCACTGGAGTTTTAGAGATTTTGACGTGAAAGTGTCAAAATCCTGTCGGGGATATGGAAAATTTCCTCAGAATGTAAAAGGTTTCACGGGGATTTCCAAAATGTTGAAGGGAACTCCAAACGTACCAACATGGATTTTGAGAATCTGAACTGGAGTTTTAGAGACTTTGACGTGAAAGTGTAAAAATCCTGTCGAGGATTTGGAAAAGTTTGCGAGAATGTAAAAAGTTTCACTGAGATATCCAAAATGTTGAAGGGAAATCCAAACATACCAACATTGATTTTAAGAATCTCAACTGGAGTTTTAGAGATTTTGACGTGAAAGTGTCAAAATCCTGTCGGGGATTTGGAAAGCTTTGCGAAAATGTAAAAAGTTTCACTGGGATATCCAAAATGTTGAAAGGTACTCTAAACATGTCAACACTGCTTTTAAGAATCTCAGATGGAGTTTTAGAGATTTTGACGTGAAAGTGTACAAATGCTTCATTGATGTAGGAAAGATCGCGAGACTGTATAAAAGTTTCACCGGGATTTCCAAAATGTTGAAGGGAACTACAAATATACCAACATTGATTTTAAGAATCTCAACTAGAGTTTTAAAGATTTTGACGTGTAAGTGTAAAACTCTTATCAGGGATTTGAATATTTTCCTGAGAATCTAAAATATTTCACCGAGATTTCCAAGATGTTGAAGGGAACTTCAAACATGTTAACATTGATTTTAAGAATCTCAACTGGAGTTTTAGAGATTTTGACGTGAAAGTGTAAAATTCGTGTCGGGGATTTATAAAACTTTGCGAGAATGTACAAATTTTCACCGGGATTTCCAAGATGTTGTAGGGAACGCCAAATATACCAACATTGATTTTAAGAATCTCAACTAGAGTTTTAAAGATTTTGACGTGAAAGTGTATAACTCTTATCAGGGATTTGAATATTTTCCTCAGAATTTAAAATATTTGACCGGGATTTCCAAAATTTTGAAGGGAACTCCAAACATGTCAACATTGATTTTAAGAATCTCAACTAGAGTTTTAGACACTTTGACGTGAACGTGTAAAAATCCTGTCGGAGATATGGAAAACTTTGCGAGAGTGTGAAAAGTTTCACAGAGATGTCCAAAATGTTGAAGGGAAATCCAAACATACCAACACGATTTTAAGAATCTCCACTGGAGTTTTAGAGATTTTGACGTGAAAGTGTAAAAATCGTGTCGGGGATATGGAAAACTTTTGCGAGAGTGTGAAAAGTTTCACAGGAATTTCCAAAATGTTCAAAGGAAATCCAAACATACCAACACGATTTTAAGAATCTCCACTGGAGTTTTAGAGATTTTGACGTGAAAGTGTCAAAATCCTGTCGGGGACTTGGAAAACTTTGCGAAAATGTAAAAAATTTCACTGGGATATCCAAAATGTTGAAAGGTACTCTAAACATGTCAACACTGATTTTAAGTATCTCAGATGGAGTTTTAGAGATTTTGACGTGAAAGTGTGAAAATCGTGTCGGGGATATGGAAAACTTTGCGAGAGTGTGAAAAGTTTCACAGGAATTTCCAAAATGTTCAAAGGAAATCCAAACATACCAACACGATTTTAAGAATCTCCACTTTAGTTTTAGAGATCCTGACGTGGAAGTGTCAAAATCCTGTCAGGGATTTGGAAAACTTTTCGAGATTGTAAAAAGTTTCACTGGGATATCCAAAATGGGGGGGGGAACTCCAAACATACCAACATTGATTTTAAGAATCTCAACTGGAGTCTTAGAGATCTTGACGTGAAAGTGTCAAAATCGTGTCGGGGATATGGAAAACTTTGCGAGAATGTAAAAAGTTTCACTGGGCTATCCAAAATGTTGAAAGGCACTATAAACATGTCAACATTCATTTTAAGAATCTCAGCTGGAGTTTTAGAGATTTTAACGTGAAAGTGTAAAAAATCTTGTCGGGGATATAGAAAATTTCCACAGAATGTAAAAGGTTTCACCGGGATTTCCAAAATGTTGAAGGGAACTCCAAACATGTCAACATTGATTTTAAGAATCTCAACTGGAGTTTTAGAGATTTTCACGTGAAAGTGTCAAAATCTTGTCGGGGATTTGGAAAATTTCCTCAGAATGTAAAAAGTTTCACCGGGATTTCCAAAATGTTGAAAGGAAATCCAAACATGTCAACATCGGTTTTAAGAATCTCAGCTGGAGTTTTAGAGACTTTGACGTGAAAGTGTCAAAATATTGTCGGGGATTTGGAAAACTTTGCGAGAAAGTAAAAAATTTCACTGGGATATCCAAAATGTTGAAAGGTACTCTAAACATGTCAACACTGATTTTAAGAATCTCAGCTGGAGTTTTAGAGATTTTGATGTGAAGGTGTGAAAATCGTGTCGGGGATATGGAAAACTTTGCGAGAGTGTGAAAAGTTTCACAGGAATTTCCAAAATGTTCAAAGGAAATCCAAACATACCAACAGGATTTTAAGAGTCTCCACTGGAGTTTTAGAGATTTTGACGTGAAAGTGTCAAAATCCTGTCGGGGATATGGAAAATTTCCTCAGAATGTAAAAGGTTTCACGGGGATTTCCAAAATGTTGAAGGGAACTCCAAACGTACCAACATGGATTTTGAGAATCTGAACTGGAGTTTTAGAGACTTTGACGTGAAAGTGTAAAAATCCTGTCGAGGATTTGGAAAAGTTTGCGAGAATGTAAAAAGTTTCACTGAGATATCCAAAATGTTGAAGGGAAATCCAAACATACCAACATTGATTTTAAGAATCTCCACTGGAGTTTTAGAGATTTTGACGTGAAAGTGTCAAAATCCTGTCGGGGATTTGGAAAGCTTTGCGAAAATGTAAAAAGTTTCACTGGGATATCCAAAATGTTGAAAGGTACTCTAAACATGTCAACACTGCTTTTAAGAATCTCAGATGGAGTTTTAGAGATTTTGACGTGAAAGTGTACAAATGCTTCATTGATGTAGGAAAGATCGCGAGACTGTATAAAAGTTTCATTGGGATTTCCAAAATGTTGAAGGGAACTACAAATATACCAACATTGATTTTAAGAATCTCAACTAGAGTTTTAAAGATTTTGACGTGTAAGTGTAAAACTCTTATCAGGGATTTGAATATTTTCCTGAGAATCTAAAATATTTCACCGAGATTTCCAAGATGTTGAAGGGAACTTCAAACATGTTAACATTGATTTTAAGAATCTCAACTGGAGTTTTAGAGATTTTGACGTGAAAGTGTAAAATTCGTGTCGGGGATTTATAAAACTTTGCGAGAATGTACAACTTTTCACCGGGATTTCCAAGATGTTGTAGGGAACGCCAAATATACCAACATTGATTTTAAGAATCTCAACTAGAGTTTTAAAGATTTTGACGTGAAAGTGTATAACTCTTATCAGGGATTTGAATATTTTCCTCAGAATTTAAAATATTTGACCGGGATTTCCAAAATTTTGAAGGGAACTCCAAACATGTCAACATTGATTTTAAGAATCTCAACTAGAGTTTTAGACACTTTGACGTGAACGTGTAAAAATCCTGTCGGAGATATGGAAACTTTGCGAGAGTGTGAAAAGTTTCACAGAGATGTCCAAAATGTTGAAGGGAAATCCAAACATACCAACACGATTTTAAGAATCTCCACTGGAGTTTTAGAGATTTTGACGTGAAAGTGTAAAAATCCTGTCGGGGATATGGAAAACTTTTGCGAGAGTGTGAAAAGTTTCACAGGAATTTCCAAAATGTTCAAAGGAAATCCAAACATACCAACAGGATTTTAAGAGTCTCCACTGGAGTTTTAGAGATTTTGACGTGAAAGTGTCAAAATCCTGTCGGGGACTTGGAAAACTTTGCGAAAATGTAAAAAATTTCACTGGGATATCCAAAATGTTGAAAGGTACTCTAAACATGTCAACACTGATTTTAAGTATCTCAGATGGAGTTTTAGAGATTTTGACGTGAAAGTGTGAAAATCGTGTCGGGGATATGGAAAACTTTGCGAGAGTGTGAAAAGTTTCACAGGAACTTCCAAAATGTTCAAAGGAAATCCAAACATACCAACACGATTTTAAGAATCTCCACTTTAGTTTTAGAGATCCTGACGTGGAAGTGTCAAAATCCTGTCAGGGATTTGGAAAACTTTTCGAGATTGTAAAAAGTTTCACTGGGATATCCAAAATGGGGGGGGGAACTCCAAACATACCAACATTGATTTTAAGAATCTCAACTGGAGTCTTAGAGATCTTGACGTGAAAGTGTCAAAATCGTGTCGGGGATATGGAAAACTTTGCGAGAATGTAAAAAGTTTCACTGGGCTATCCAAAATGTTGAAAGGCACTATAAACATGTCAACATTCATTTTAAGAATCTCAGCTGGAGTTTTAGAGATTTTAACGTGAAAGTGTAAAAAATCTTGTCGGGGATATAGAAAATTTCCACAGAATGTAAAAGGTTTCACCGGGATTTCCAAAATGTTGAAGGGAACTCCAAACATGTCAACATTGATTTTAAGAATCTCAACTGGAGTTTTAGAGATTTTCACGTGAAAGTGTCAAAATATTGTCGGGGATTTGGAAAACTTTGCGAGAAAGTAAAAAATTTCACTGGGATATCCAAAATGTTGAAAGGTACTCTAAACATGTCAACACTGATTTTAAGAATCTCAGCTGGAGTTTTAGAGATTTTGACGTGAAGGTGTGAAAATCGTGTCGGGGATATGGAAAACTTTGCGAGAGTGTGAAAAGTTTCACAGGAATTTCCAAAATGTTCAAAAGAAATCCAAACATACCAACACGATTTTAAGAATCTCCACTGGAGTTTTAGAGATTTTGACGTGAAAGTGTCAAAATCCTGTCGGGGACTTGGAAAACTTTGCGAAAATGTAAAAAATTTCACTGGGATATCCAAAATGTTGAAAGGTACACTAAACATGTCAACACTGATTTTAAGAATCTCAGCTGGAGTTTTAGAGATTTAACGTGAAGGTGTGAAAATCGTGTTGGGGATATGGAAAACTTTGCGAGAGTGTGAAAAGTTTCACAGGAATTTCCAAAATGTTCAAAGGAAATCCAAACATACCAACAGGATTTTAAGAGTCTCCACTGGAGTTTTAGAGATTTTGACGTGAAAGTGTCAAAATCCTGTCGGGGATATGGAAAATTTCCTCAGAATGTAAAAGGTTTCACGGGGATTTCCAAAATGTTGAAGGGAACTCCAAACGTACCAACATGGATTTTGACAATCTGAACTGGAGTTTTAGAGACTTTGACGTGAAAGTGTAAAAATCCTGTCGAGGATTTGGAAAAGTTTGCGAGAATGTAAAAAGTTTCACTGAGATATCCAAAATGTTGAAGGGAAATCCAAACATACCAACATTGATTTTAAGAATCTCAACTGGAGTTTTAGAGATTTTGACGTGAAAGTGTCAAAATCCTGTCGGGGATTTGGAAAACTTTGCGAAAATGTAAAAACTTTCACTGGGATATCCAAAATGTTGAAAGGTACTCTAAACATGTCAACACTGATTTTAAGAATCTCAGATGGAGTTTTAGAGATTTTGACGTGAAAGTGTGAAAATCGTGTCGGGGATATGGAAAACTTTGCGAGAGTGTGAAAAGTTTCACAGGAATTTCCAAAATGTTCAAAGTAAATCCAAACATACCAACACGATTTTAAGAATCTCCACTGGAGTTTTAGAGATTTTGACGTGAAAGTGTCAAAATCCTGTCGGGGTCTTGGAAAACACTGCGAAAATGTAAAAAATTTCACTGGGATATCCAAAATGTTGAAAGGTACTCTAAACATGTCAACACTGATTTTAAGTATCTCAGATGGAGTTTTAGAGATTTTGACGTGAAAGTGTAAAAATCGTGTCGGGGATATGGAAATCTTTGCGAGAGTGTGAAAAGTTTCACAGGAATTTCCAAAATGTTCAAAGGAAATCCAAACATACCAACACGATTTTAAGAATCTCCACTGGAGTTTTAGAGATTTTGACGTGAAGGTGTCAAGATCCTATCGAGGACTTGGAAAACTTTGCGAAAATGTAAAAAATTTCACTGGGATATCCAAAATGTTGAAAGGTACTCTAAACATGTCAACACTGCTTTTAAGAATCTCAGATGGAGTTTTAGAGATTTTGACGTGAAAGTGTACAAATGCTTCATTGATGTAGGAAAGATCGCGAGACTGTATAAAAGTTTCACCGGGATTTCCAAAATGTTGAAGGGAACTACAAATATACCAACATTGATTTTAAGAATCTCAACTAGAGTTTTAAAGATTTTGACGTGTAAGTGTAAAACTCTTATCAGGGATTTGAATATTTTCCTGAGAATCTAAAATATTTCACCGAGATTTCCAAGATGTTGAAGGGAACTTCAAACATGTTAACATTGATTTTAAGAATCTCAACTGGAGTTTTAGAGATTTTGACGTGAAAGTGTAAAATTCGTGTCGGGGATTTATAAAACTTTGCGAGAATGTACAAATTTTCACCGGGATTTCCAAGATGTTGTAGGGAACGCCAAATATACCAACATTGATTTTAAGAATCTCAACTAGAGTTTTAAAGATTTTGACGTGAAAGTGTATAACTCTTATCAGGGATTTGAATATTTTCCTCAGAATTTAAAATATTTGACCGGGATTTCCAAAATTTTGAAGGGAACTCCAAACATGTCAACATTGATTTTAAGAATCTCAACTAGAGTTTTAGACACTTTGACGTGAACGTGTAAAAATCCTGTCGGAGATATGGAAAACTTTGCGAGAGTGTGAAAAGTTTCACAGAGATATCCAAAATGTTGAAGGGAAATCCAAACATACCAACACGATTTTAAGAATCTCCACTGGAGTTTTAGAGATTTTGACGTGAAAGTGTAAAAATCGTGTCGGGGATATGGAAAACTTTTGCGAGAGTGTGAAAAGTTTCACAGGAATTTCCAAAATGTTCAAAGGAAATCCAAACATACCAACACGATTTTAAGAATCTCCACTGGAGTTTTAGAGATTTTGACGTGAAAGTGTCAAAATCCTGTCGGGGACTTGGAAAACTTTGCGAAAATGTAAAAAATTTCACTGGGATATCCAAAATGTTGAAAGGTACTCTAAACATGTCAACACTGATTTTAAGTATCTCAGATGGAGTTTTAGAGATTTTGACGTGAAAGTGTGAAAATCGTGTCGGGGATATGGAAAACTTTGCGAGAGTGTGAAAAGTTTCACAGGAATTTCCAAAATGTTCAAAGGAAATCCAAACATACCAACACGATTTTAAGAATCTCCACTTTAGTTTTAGAGATCCTGACGTGGAAGTGTCAAAATCCTGTCAGGGATTTGGAAAACTTTTCGAGATTGTAAAAAGTTTCACTGGGATATCCAAAATGGGGGGGGGAACTCCAAACATACCAACATTGATTTTAAGAATCTCAACTGGAGTCTTAGAGATCTTGACGTGAAAGTGTCAAAATCGTGTCGGGGATATGGAAAACTTTGCGAGAATGTAAAAAGTTTCACTGGGCTATCCAAAATGTTGAAAGGCACTATAAACATGTCAACATTCATTTTAAGAATCTCAGCTGGAGTTTTAGAGATTTTAACGTGAAAGTGTAAAAAATCTTGTCGGGGATATAGAAAATTTCCACAGAATGTAAAAGGTTTCACCGGGATTTCCAAAATGTT
>NW_028115606.1:0-48763 GCF_964273445.1 Streptopelia decaocto | reverse complement strand
GAATGGGAAGAATTGGGACAAAAATTGGAAAATTTTTTCAGGGACTTTGAAAAAATTTCAACTGGAATTTTAGCCATTTTTTGACGTGAAATTGTAAACATGTGGCCATGGATTTTGAAAATTCTAGAGAGAATTTTAAAAGCTTCAAGCAGAATATCAACAATTTTGAGAGGGATTTGAAAAGTTTCAATGGGAATGGGAAGAATTGGGACAAAAATTGGAAAATTTTTAAGGGACTTTGAAAAAATTTCAACTGGAATTTTAGCCATTTTTTGACGTGAAATTGTAAACATGTGGCCATGGATTTTGAAAATTCTAGAGAGAATTTTAAAAGCTTCAAGAGAATTTCAACAATTTTGAGAGGGATTTGAAAAGTTTCAATGGGAATGGGAAGAATTGGGACAAAAATTGGAAAATTTTTCAAGGGACTTTGAAAAAATTTCAACTGGAATTTTAGCCATTTTTTGACGTGAAATTGTAAACATGTGGACATGGATTTTGAAAATTCTAGAGAGAATTTTAAAAGCTTCTAGAGAATTTCTACAATTTTGAGAGGGATTTGAAAAGTTTCAATGGGAATGGGAAGAATTGGGACAAAAATTGGAAAATTTTTAAGGGACTTTGAAAAAATTTCAACTGGAATTTTAGCCATTTTTTGACGTGAAATTGTAAACATGTGGACATGGATTTTGAAAATTCTAGAGAGAATTTTAAAAGCTTCAACAGAATTTCAACAATTTTGAGAGGGATTTGAAAAGTTTCAATGGGAATGGGAAGAATTGGGACAAAAATTGGAAAATTTTTCAGGGACTTTGAAAAAATTTCAACTGGAATTTTAGCAATTTTTTGACGTGAAATTGTAAACATGTGGCCATGGATTTTGAAAATTCTAGAGAGAATTTTAAAAGCTTCAACAGAATTTCAACAATTTTGAGAGGGATTTGAAAAGTTTCAATGGGAATGGGAAGAATTGGGACCAAAATTGGAAAATTTTTAAGGGACTTTGAAAAAATTTCAACTGGAATTTTAGCCATTTTTTGACGTGAAATTGTAAACAAGTGGACATGGATTTTGAAAATTCTAGAGAGAATTTTAAAAGCTTCAAGAGAATTTCAACCATTTTGAGAGGGATTTGAAAAGTTTCAATGGGAATGGGAAGAATTGGGACGAAAATTGGAAAATTTTTAAGGGACTTTGAAAAAATTTCAACTGGAATTTTAGCAATTTTGACGTGAAATTGTAAACATGTTGACGTGGATTTTGAAAATTCTAGAGAGAAGTTTCAAACTTCCAATAGGATTTCAACAGTTTTGAGAGGGATTTGAAAAGTTTCAATGGGAATGGGAAGAATTGGGACGAAAATTGGAAAATTTTTAAGGGACTTTGAAAAAATTTCAACTGGAATTTTAGCAATTTTTGACGTGAAATTGTAAACATGTGGCCATGGATTTTGAAAATTCTAGAGAGAATTTTAAAAGCTTCAACAGAATTTCAACAATTTTGAGAGGGATTTGAAAAGTTTCAATGGGAATGGGAAGAATTGGGACAAAAATTGGAAAATTTTTAAGGGACTTTGAAAAAATTTCAGCTGGAATTTTAGCCATTTTTTGACGTGAAATTGTAAACATGTGGCCATGGATTTTGAAAATTCTAGAGAGAATTTTAAAAGCTTCAAGAGAATTTCAACAATTTTGAGAGGGATTTGAAAAGTTTCAATGGGAATGGGAAGAATTGGGACAAAAATTGGAAAATTTTTCAGGGACTTTGAAAAAATTTCAACTGGAATTTTAGCCATTTTTTGACGTGAAATTGTAAACATGTGGACATGGATTTTGAAAATTCTAGAGAGAATTTTAAAAGCTTCAACAGAATATCAACAATTTTGAGAGGGATTTGAAAAGTTTCAATGGGAATGGGAAGAATTGGGACAAAAATTGGAAAATTTTTAAGGGACTTTGAAAAAATTTCAACTGGAATTTTAGCCATTTTTTGACGTGAAATTGTAAACATGTGGACATGGATTTGAAAATTCTAGAGAGAATTTTAAAAGCTTCAACAGAATTTCAACAATTTTGAGAGGGATTTGAAAAGTTTCAATGGGAATGGGAAGAATTGGGACAAAAGTTGGAAATTTTTCAGGGACTTTGAAAAAATTTCAGCTGGAATTTTAGCCATTTTTTGACGTGAAATTGTAAACATGTGGACATGGATTTTGAAAATTCTAGAGAGAATTTTAAAAGCTTCTAGAGAATTTCAACAATTTTGAGAGGGATTTGAAAAGTTTCAATGGGAATGGGAAGAATTGGGACAAAAATTGGAAAATTTTTCAGGGACTTTGAAAAAATTTCAACTGGAATTTTAGCCATTTTTTGACGTGAAATTGTAAACATGTGGCCATGGATTTTGAACATTCTAGAGAGAATTTTAAAAGCTTCAACAGAATTTCAACAATTTTGAGAGGGATTTGAAAAGTTTCAATGGGAATGGGAAGAATTTGGGACAAAAATTGGAAAATTTTTAAGGGACTTTGAAAAAATTTCAACTGGAATTTTAGCCATTTTTTGACGTGAAATTGTAAACATGTGGACATGGATTTTGAAAATTCTAGAGAGACTTTTAAAAGCTTCTAGAGAATTTCAACAATTTTGAGAGGGATTTGAAAAGTTTCAATGGGAATGGGAAGAATTGGGACAAAAATTGGAAAATTTTTCAGGGACTTTGAAAAAATTTCAACTGGAATTTTAGCCATTTTTTGACGTGAAATTGTAAACATGTGGCCATGGATTTTGAAAATTCTAGAGAGAATTTTAAAAGCTTCAACAGAATTTCAACCATTTTGAGAGGGATTTGAAAAGTTTCAATGGGAATGGGAAGAATTGGGACAAAAATTGGAAAATTTTTAAGGGACTTTGAAAAAATTTCAACTGGAATTTTAGCAATTTTGACGTGAAATTGTAAACTTGTGGACATGGATTTTGAAAATTCTAGAGAGAATTTTAAAAGCTTCAAGAGAATTTCAACAATTTTGAGAGGGATTTGAAAAGTTTCAATGGGAATGGGAAGAATTGGGACGAAAATTGGAAAATTTTTAAGGGACTTTGAAAAAATTTCAACTGGAATTTTAGCAATTTTGACGTGAAATTGTAAACATGTGGACATGGATTTTGAAAATTCTAGAGAGAATTTTAAAAGCTTCAAGAGAATTTCAACCATTTTGAGAGGGATTTGAAAAGTTTCAATGGGAATGGGAAGAATTGGGACAAAATTGGAAAATTTTTAAGGGACTTTGAAAAAATTTCAACTGGAATTTTAGCTATTTTTTGACGTGAAATTATAAACATGTGGACATAAATTTTGAAAATTCTAGAGAGAATTTTAAAAGCTTCAAAGAGAATTTCAACAATTTTGAGAGGGATTTGAAAAGTTTCAATGGGAATGGGAAGAATTGGGACAAAAATTGGAAAATTTTTAAGGGACTTTGAAAAAATTTCAACTGGAATTTTAGCCATTTTTTGACGTGAAATTGTAAACATGTGGACATGGATTTTGAAAATTCTAGAGAGAATTTTAAAAGCTTCAACAGAATTTCAACAATTTTGAGAGGGATTTGAAAAGTTTCAATGGGAATGGGAAGAATTGGGACAAAAATTGGAAAATTTTTAAGGGACTTTGAAAAAATTTCAACTGGAATTTTAGCCATTTTTTGACGTGAAATTGTAAACATGTGGACATGGATTTTGAAAATTCTAGAGAGACTTTTAAAAGCTTCAAGAGAATTTCAACAATTTTGAGAGGGATTTGAAAAGATTCAATGGGAATGGGAAGAATTGGGACAAAAATTGGAAAATTTTTAAGGGACTTTGAAAAAATTTCAACTGGAATTTTAGCCATTTTTGACGTGAAATTGTAAACATGTGGCCATGGATTTTGAAAATTCTAGAGAGAATTTTAAAAGCTTCAACAGAATTTCAACAATTTTGAGAGGGATTTGAAAAGTTTCAATGGGAATGGGAAGAATTGGGACAAAAATTGGAAAATTTTTCAGGGACTTTGAAAAAATTTCAACTGGAATTTTAGCCATTTTTTGACGTGAAATTGTAAACATGTGGACATGGATTTTGAAAATTCTAGAGAGAATTTTAAAAGCTTCAACAGAATTTCAACAATTTTGAGAGGGATTTGAAAAGTTTCAATGGGAATGGGAAGAATTGGGACAAAAATTGGAAAATTTTTAAGGGACTTTGAAAAAATTTCAACTGGAATTTTAGCAATTTTTTTATGTGAAATTGTAAACATGTGGCCATGGATTTTGAAAATTCTAGAGAGAATTTTAAAAGCTTCAAGAGAATTTCAACAATTTTGAGAGGGATTTGAAAAGTTTCAATGGGAATGGGAAGAATTGGGACAAAAATTGGAAAATTTTTCAGGGACTTTGAAAAAATTTCAACTGGAATTTTAGCCATTTTTTGACGTGAAATTGTAAACATGTGGACATGGATTTTGAAAATTCTAGAGAGAATTTTAAAAGCTTCTAGAGAATTTCAACAATTTTGAGAGGGATTTGAAAAGTTTCAATGGGAATGGGAAGAATTGGGACAAAAATTGGAAAATTTTTAAGGGACTTTGAAAAAATTTCAACTGGAATTTTAGCCATTTTTTGACGTGAAATTGTAAACATGTGGACATGGATTTTGAAAATTCTAGAGAGAATTTTAAAAGCTTCAACAGAATTTCAACAATTTTGAGAGGGATTTGAAAAGTTTCAATGGGAATGGGAAGAATTGGGACAAAAATTGGAAAATTTTTCAGGGACTTTGAAAAAATTTCAACTGGAATTTTAGCAATTTTTTGACGTGAAATTGTAAACATGTGGCCATGGATTTTGAACATTCTAGAGAGAATTTTAAAAGCTTCAACAGAATTTCAACAATTTTGAGAGGGATTTGAAAAGTTTCAATGGGAATGGGAAGAATTGGGACAAAAATTGGAAAATTTTTAAGGGACTTTGAAAAATTTCAACTGGAATTTTAGCCATTTTTTGACGTGAAATTGTAAACAAGTGGACATGGATTTTGAAAATTCTAGAGAGAATTTTAAAAAGCTTCAACAGAATTTCAACCATTTTGAGAGGGATTTGAAAAGTTTCAATGGGAATGGGAAGAATTGGGACGAAAATTGGAAAATTTTTAAGGGACTTTGAAAAAATTTCAACTGGAATTTTAGCAATTTTGACGTGAAATTGTAAACATGTTGACGTGGATTTGAAAATTCTAGAGAGAAGTTTCAAACTTTCAATAGGATTTCAACAGTTTTGAGAGGGATTTGAAAAATTTCAATGGGAATGGGAAGAATTGGGACGAAAATTGGAAAATTTTTAAGGGACTTTGAAAAAATTTCAACTGGAATTTTAGCCATTTTTTGACGTGAAATTGTAAACATGTGGCCATGGATTTTGAAAATTCTAGAGAGAATTTTAAAAGCTTCAACAGAATTTCAACAATTTTGAGAGGGATTTGAAAAGTTTCAATGGGAATGGGAAGAATTGGGACAAAAATTGGAAAATTTTTAAGGGACTTTGAAAAAATTTCAGCTGGAATTTTAGCCATTTTTTGACGTGAAATTGTAAACATGTGGCCATGGATTTTGAAAATTCTAGAGAGAATTTTAAAAGCTTCAACAGAATATCAACAATTTTGAGAGGGATTTGAAAAGTTTCAATGGGAATGGGAAGAATTGGGACAAAAATTGGAAAATTTTTAAGGGACTTTGAAAAAATTTCAACTGGAATTTTAGCAATTTTTTTATGTGAAATTGTAAACATGTGGCCATGGATTTTGAAAATTCTAGAGAGAATTTTAAAAGCTTCAAGAGAATTTCAACAATTTTGAGAGGGATTTGAAAAGTTTCAATGGGAATGGGAAGAATTGGGACAAAAATTGGAAAATTTTTCAGGGACTTTGAAAAAATTTCAACTGGAATTTTAGCCATTTTTTGACGTGAAATTGTAAACATGTGGACATGGATTTTGAAAATTCTAGAGAGAATTTTAAAAGCTTCTAGAGAATTTCAACAATTTTGAGAGGGATTTGAAAAGTTTCAATGGGAATGGGAAGAATTGGGACAAAAATTGGAAAATTTTTAAGGGACTTTGAAAAAATTTCAACTGGAATTTTAGCCATTTTTTGACGTGAAATTGTAAACATGTGGACATGGATTTTGAAAATTCTAGAGAGAATTTTAAAAGCTTCTAGAGAATTTCAACAATTTTGAGAGGGATTTGAAAAGTTTCAATGGGAATGGGAAGAATTGGGACAAAAATTGGAAAATTTTTCAGGGACTTTGAAAAAATTTCAACTGGAATTTTAGCAATTTTTTGACGTGAAATTGTAAACATGTGGACATGGATTTTGAAAATTCTAGAGAGAATTTTAAAAGCTTCAACAGAATTTCAACAATTTTGAGAGGGATTTGAAAAGTTTCAATGGGAATGGGAAGAATTGGGACCAAAATTGGAAAATTTTTAAGGGACTTTGAAAAATTTCAACTGGAATTTTAGCCATTTTTGACGTGAAATTGTAAACAAGTGGACATGGATTTTGAAAATTCTAGAGAGAATTTTAAAAGCTTCAACAGAATTTCAACCATTTTGAGAGGGATTTGAAAAGTTTCAATGGGAATGGGGAAGAATTGGGACGAAAATTGGAAAATTTTTAAGGGACTTTGAAAAAATTTCAACTGGAATTTTAGCCATTTTTTGACGTGAAATTGTAAACATGTTGACGTGGATTTTGAAAATTCTAGAGAGAAGTTTCAAACTTCCAATAGGATTTCAACAGTTTTGAGAGGGATTTGAAAAGTTTCAATGGGAATGGGAAGAATTGGGACGAAAATTGGAAAATTTTTAAGGGACTTTGAAAAATTTCAACTGGAATTTTAGCCATTTTTTGACGTGAAATTGTAAACATGTGGCCATGGATTTTGAAAATTCTAGAGAGAATTTTAAAAGCTTCAACAGAATTTCAACAATTTTGAGAGGGATTTGAAAAGTTTCAATGGGAATGGGAAGAATTGGGACAAAAATTGGAAAATTTTTAAGGGACTTTGAAAAAATTTCAGCTGGAATTTTAGCAATTTTTTGACGTGAAATTGTAAACATGTGGCCATGGATTTTGAAAATTCTAGAGAGAATTTTAAAAGCTTCAAGAGAATTTCAACAATTTTGAGAGGGATTTGAAAAGTTTCAATGGGAATGGGAAGAATTGGGACAAAAATTGGAAAATTTTTAAGGGACTTTGAAAAAATTTCAACTGGAATTTTAGCCATTTTTTGACGTGAAATTGTAAACATGTGGCCATGGATTTTGAAAATTCTAGAGAGAATTTTAAAAGCTTCAACAGAATATCAACAATTTTGAGAGGGATTTGAAAAGTTTCAATGGGAATGGGAAGAATTGGGACAAAAATTGGAAAATTTTTAAGGGACTTTGAAAAAATTTCAACTGGAATTTTAGCCATTTTTTGACGTGAAATTGTAAACATGTGGACATGGATTTTGAAAATTCTAGAGAGAATTTTAAAAGCTTCTAGAGAATTTCAACAATTTTGAGAGGGATTTGAAAAGTTTCAATGGGAATGGGAAGAATTGGGACAAAAATTGGAAAATTTTTCAGGGACTTTGAAAAAATTTCAACTGGAATTTTAGCAATTTTTTGACGTGAAATTGTAAACATGTGGCCATGGATTTTGAAAATTCTAGAGAGAATTTTAAAAGCTTCAACAGAATTTCAACAATTTTGAGAGGGATTTGAAAAGTTTCAATGGGAATGGGAAGAATTGGGACCAAAATTGGAAAATTTTTAAGGGACTTTGAAAAAATTTCAACTGGAATTTTAGCCATTTTTTGACGTGAAATTGTAAACAAGTGGACATGGATTTTGAAAATTCTAGAGAGAATTTTAAAAGCTTCAACAGAATTTCAACCATTTTGAGAGGGATTTGAAAAGTTTCAATGGGAATGGGAAGAATTGGGACGAAAATTGGAAAATTTTTAAGGGACTTTGAAAAAATTTCAACTGGAATTTTAGCCATTTTTTGACGTGAAATTGTAAACATGTTGACGTGGATTTTGAAAATTCTAGAGAGAAGTTTCAAACTTCCAATAGGATTTCAACAGTTTTGAGAGGGATTTGAAAAGTTTCAATGGGAATGGGAAGAATTGGGACGAAAATTGGAAAATTTTTAAGGGACTTTGAAAAAATTTCAACTGGAATTTTAGCCATTTTTTGACGTGAAATTGTAAACATGTGGCCATGGATTTTGAAAATTCTAGAGAGAATTTTAAAAGCTTCAACAGAATTTCAACAATTTTGAGAGGGATTTGAAAAGTTTCAATGGGAATGGGAAGAATTGGGACAAAAATTGGAAAATTTTTAAGGGACTTTGAAAAAATTTCAGCTGGAATTTTAGCAATTTTTTGACGTGAAATTGTAAACATGTGGCCATGGATTTTGAAAATTCTAGAGAGAATTTTAAAAGCTTCAAGAGAATTTCAACAATTTTGAGAGGGATTTGAAAAGTTTCAATGGGAATGGGAAGAATTGGGACAAAAATTGGAAATTTTTCAGGGACTTTGAAAAAATTTCAACTGGAATTTTAGCCATTTTTTGACGTGAAATTGTAAACATGTGGACATGGATTTTGAAAATTCTAGAGAGAATTTTAAAAGCTTCAACAGAATATCAACAATTTTGAGAGGGATTTGAAAAGTTTCAATGGGAATGGGAAGAATTGGACAAAAATTGGAAAATTTTTAAGGGACTTTGAAAAAATTTCAACTGGAATTTTAGCCATTTTTTGACGTGAAATTGTAAACATGTGGACATGGATTTTGAAAATTCTAGAGAGAATTTTAAAAGCTTCAACAGAATTTCAACAATTTTGAGAGGGATTTGAAAAGTTTCAATGGGAATGGGAAGAATTGGGACAAAAATTGGAAAATTTTTCAGGGACTTTGAAAAAATTTCAGCTGGAATTTTAGCCATTTTTTGACGTGAAATTGTAAACATGTGGACATGGATTTTGAAAATTCTAGAGAGAATTTTAAAAGCTTCTAGAGAATTTCAACAATTTTGAGAGGGATTTGAAAAGTTTCAATGGGAATGGGAAGAATTGGGACAAAAATTGGAAAATTTTTCAGGGACTTTGAAAAAATTTCAACTGGAATTTTAGCCATTTTTTGACGTGAAATTGTAAACATGTGGACATGGATTTTGAAAATTCTAGAGAGAATTTTAAAAGCTTCAACAGAATTTCAACAATTTTGAGAGGGATTTGAAAAGTTTCAATGGGAATGGGAAGAATTGGGACAAAAATTGGAAAATATTTCAGGGACTTGGAAAAAATTTCAACTGGAATTTTAGCCATTTTTTGACGTGAAATTGTAAACATGTGGCCATGGATTTTGAAAATTCTAGAGAGAATTTTAAAAGCTTCAACAGAATTTCAACCATTTTGAGAGGGATTTGAAAAGTTTCAATGGGAATGGGAAGAATTGGGACAAAAATTGGAAAATTTTTAAGGGACTTTGAAAAAATTTCAACTGGAATTTTAGCAATTTTGACGTGAAATTGTAAACTTGTGGACATGGATTTTGAAAATTCTAGAGAGAATTTTAAAAGCTTCAAGAGAATTTCAACAATTTTGAGAGGGATTTGAAAAGTTTCAATGGGAATGGGAAGAATTGGGACGAAAATTGGAAAATTTTTAAGGGACTTTGAAAAAATTTCAACTGGAATTTTAGCAATTTTGACGTGAAATTGTAAACATGTGGACATGGATTTTGAAAATTCTAGAGAGAATTTTAAAAGCTTCAAGAGAATTTCAACCATTTTGAGAGGGATTTGAAAAGTTTCAATGGGAATGGGAAGAATTGGGACAAAAATTGGAAAATTTTTCAGGGACTTTGAAAAAATTTCAACTGGAATTTTAGCTATTTTTTGACGTGAAATTATAAACATGTGGACATAAATTTGAAAATTCTAGAGAGAATTTTAAAAGCTTCAAGAGAATTTCAACAATTTTGAGAGGGATTTGAAAAGTTTCAATGGGAATGGGAAGAATTGGGACAAAAATTGGAAAATTTTTAAGGGACTTTGAAAAAATTTCAACTGGAATTTTAGCCATTTTTTGACGTGAAATTGTAAACATGTGGACATGGATTTTGAAAATTCTAGAGAGAATTTTAAAAGCTTCAACAGAATTTCAACAATTTTGAGAGGGATTTGAAAAGTTTCAATGGGAATGGGAAGAATTGGGACAAAAATTGGAAAATATTTCAGGGACTTGGAAAAAATTTCAACTGGAATTTTAGCCATTTTTTGACGTGAAATTGTAAACATGTGGCCATGGATTTTGAAAATTCTAGAGAGAATTTTAAAAGCTTCAACAGAATTTCAACCATTTTGAGAGGGATTTGAAAAGTTTCAATGGGAATGGGAAGAATTGGGACAAAAATTGGAAAATTTTTAAGGGACTTTGAAAAAATTTCAACTGGAATTTTAGCAATTTTGACGTGAAATTGTAAACTTGTGGACATGGATTTGAAAATTCTAGAGAGAATTTTAAAAGCTTCAAGAGAATTTCAACAATTTTGAGAGGGATTTGAAAAGTTTCAATGGGAATGGGAAGAATTGGGACGAAAATTGGAAAATTTTTAAGGGACTTTGAAAAAATTTCAACTGGAATTTTAGCAATTTTGACGTGAAATTGTAAACATGTGGACATGGATTTTGAAAATTCTAGAGAGAATTTTAAAAGCTTCAAGAGAATTTCAACCATTTTGAGAGGGATTTGAAAAGTTTCAATGGGAATGGGAAGAATTGGGACAAAAATTGGAAAATTTTTCAGGGACTTTGAAAAAATTTCAACTGGAATTTTAGCTATTTTTTGACGTGAAATTATAAACATGTGGACATAAATTTTGAAAATTCTAGAGAGAATTTTAAAAGCTTCAAGAGAATTTCAACAATTTTGAGAGGGATTTGAAAAGTTTCAATGGGAATGGGAAGAATTGGGACAAAAATTGGAAAATTTTTAAGGGACTTTGAAAAAATTTCAACTGGAATTTTAGCCATTTTTTGACGTGAAATTGTAAACATGTGGACATGGATTTTGAAAATTCTAGAGAGAATTTTAAAAGCTTCAACAGAATTTCAACAATTTTGAGAGGGATTTGAAAAGTTTCAATGGGAATGGGAAGAATTGGGACAAAAATTGGAAAATTTTTAAGGGACTTTGAAAAAATTTCAACTGGAATTTTAGCCATTTTTTGACGTGAAATTGTAAACATGTGGACATGGATTTTGAAAATTCTAGAGAGACTTTTAAAAGCTTCAAGAGAATTTCAACAATTTTGAGAGGGATTTGAAAAGATTCAATGGGAATGGGAAGAATTGGGACAAAAATTGGAAAATTTTTAAGGGACTTTGAAAAAATTTCAACTGGAATTTTAGCCATTTTTGACGTGAAATTGTAAACATGTGGCCATGGATTTTGAAAATTCTAGAGAGAATTTTAAAAGCTTCAACAGAATTTCAACAATTTTGAGAGGGATTTGAAAAGTTTCAATGGGAATGGGAAGAATTGGGACAAAAATTGGAAAATTTTTAAGGGACTTTGAAAAAATTTCAACTGGAATTTTAGCCATTTTTTGACGTGAAATTGTAAACATGTGGACATGGATTTTGAAAATTCTAGAGAGAATTTTAAAAGCTTCAACAGAATATCAACAATTTTGAGAGGGATTTGAAAAGTTTCAATGGGAATGGGAAGAATTGGGACAAAAATTGGAAAATTTTTAAGGGACTTTGAAAAAATTTCAACTGGAATTTTAGCAATTTTTTTATGTGAAATTGTAAACATGTGGCCATGGATTTTGAAAATTCTAGAGAGAATTTTAAAAGCTTCAAGAGAATTTCAACAATTTTGAGAGGGATTTGAAAAGTTTCAATGGGAATGGGAAGAATTGGGACAAAAATTGGAAAATTTTTCAGGGACTTTGAAAAAATTTCAACTGGAATTTTAGCCATTTTTTGACGTGAAATTGTAAACATGTGGACATGGATTTTGAAAATTCTAGAGAGAATTTTAAAAGCTTCTAGAGAATTTCAACAATTTTGAGAGGGATTTGAAAAGTTTCAATGGGAATGGGAAGAATTGGGACAAAAATTGGAAAATTTTTAAGGGACTTTGAAAAAATTTCAACTGGAATTTTAGCCATTTTTTGACGTGAAATTGTAAACATGTGGACATGGATTTTGAAAATTCTAGAGAGAATTTTAAAAGCTTCAAGAGAATTTCAACAATTTTGAGAGGGATTTGAAAAGTTTCAATGGGAATGGGAAGAATTGGGACAAAAATTGGAAAATTTTTCAGGGACTTTGAAAAAAATTTCAACTGGAATTTTAGCAATTTTTTGACGTGAAATTGTAAACATGTGGCCATGGATTTTGAAAATTCTAGAGAGAATTTTAAAAGCTTCAACAGAATTTCAACAATTTTGAGAGGGATTTGAAAAGTTTCAATGGGAATGGGAAGAATTGGGACCAAAATTGGAAAATTTTTAAGGGACTTTGAAAAAATTTCAACTGGAATTTTAGCCATTTTTTGACGTGACATTGTAAACAAGTGGACATGGATTTTGAAAATTCTAGAGAGAATTTTAAAAGCTTCAACAGAATTTCAACCATTTTGAGAGGGATTTGAAAAGTTTCAATGGGAATGGGAAGAATTGGGACGAAAATTGGAAAATTTTTAAGGGACTTTGAAAAAATTTCAACTGGAATTTTAGCAATTTTGACGTGAAATTGTAAACATGTTGACGTGGATTTTGAAAATTCTAGAGAGAAGTTTCAAACTTCCAATAGGATTTCAACAGTTTTGAGAGGGATTTGAAAAGTTTCAATGGGAATGGGAAGAATTGGGACGAAAATTGGAAAATTTTTAAGGGACTTTGAAAAAATTTCAACTGGAATTTTAGCCATTTTTTGACGTGAAATTGTAAACTTGTGGACATGGATTTTGAAAATTCTAGAGAGAATTTTAAAAGCTTCAAGAGAATTTCAACAATTTTGAGAGGGATTTGAAAAGTTTCAATGGGAATGGGAAGAATTGGGACGAAAATTGGAAAATTTTTAAGGGACTTTGAAAAAATTTCAACTGGAATTTTAGCAATTTTGACGTGAAATTGTAAACATGTGGACATGGGATTTTGAAAATTCTAGAGAGAATTTTAAAAGCTTCAAGAGAAATTTCAACCATTTTGAGAGGGATTTGAAAAGTTTCAATGGGAATGGGAAGAATTGGGACAAAAAATTGGAAAATTTTTCAGGGACTTTGAAAAAATTTCAACTGGAATTTTAGCCATTTTTTGACGTGAAATTATAAACATGTGGACATAAATTTTGAAAATTCTAGAGAGAATTTTAAAAGCTTCAAGAGAATTTCAACAATTTTGAGAGGGATTTGAAAAGTTTCAATGGGAATGGGAAGAATAGGGACAAAAATTGGAAAATTTTTAAGGGACTTTGAAAAAATTTCAACTGGAATTTTAGCCATTTTTTGACGTGAATTGTAAACATGTGGACATGGATTTTGAAAATTCTAGAGAGAATTTTAAAAGCTTCAACAGAATTTCAACAATTTTGAGAGGGATTTGAAAAGTTTCAATGGGAATGGGAAGAATTGGGACAAAAATTGGAAAATTTTTAAGGGACTTTGAAAAAATTTCAACTGGAATTTTAGCCATTTTTTGACGTGAAATTGTAAACATGTGGACATGGATTTTGAAAATTCTAGAGAGACTTTTAAAAGCTTCAAGAGAATTTCAACAATTTTGAGAGGGATTGAAAAGATTCAATGGGAATGGGAAGAATTGGGACAAAAATTGGAAAATTTTTAAGGGACTTTGAAAAAATTTCAACTGGAATTTTAGCCATTTTTTGACGTGAAATTGTAAACATGTGGCCATGGATTTTGAAAATTCTAGAGAGAATTTTAAAAGCTTCAACAGATTTCAACAATTTTGAGAGGATTTGAAAAGTTTCAATGGGAATGGGAAGAATTGGGACAAAAATTGGAAAATTTTTCAGGGACTTTGAAAAAATTTCAACTGGAATTTTAGCCATTTTTTGACGTGAAATTGTAAACATGTGGACATGGATTTTGAAAATTCTAGAGAGAATTTTAAAAGCTTCAACAGAATATCAACAATTTTGAGAGGATTTGAAAAGTTTCAATGGGAATGGGAAGAATTGGGACAAAAATTGGAAAATTTTTAAGGGACTTTGAAAAAATTTCAACTGGAATTTTAGCCATTTTTTTATGTGAAATTGTAAACATGTGGCCATGGATTTTGAAAATTCTAGAGAGAATTTTAAAAGCTTCAACAGAATTTCAACAATTTTGAGAGGGATTTGAAAAGTTTCAATGGGAATGGGAAGAATTGGGACAAAAATTGGAAAATTTTTCAGGGACTTTGAAAAAATTTCAACTGGAATTTTAGCCATTTTTTGACGTGAAATTGTAAACATGTGGACATGGATTTTGAAAATTCTAGAGAGAATTTTAAAAGCTTCTAGAGAATTTCAACAATTTTGAGAGGGATTTGAAAAGTTTCAATGGGAATGGGAAGAATTGGGACAAAAATTGGAAAATTTTTAAGGGACTTTGAAAAAATTTCAACTGAATTTTAGCCATTTTTTGACGTGAAATTGTAAACATGTGGACATGGATTTTGAAAATTCTAGAGAGAATTTTAAAAGCTTCAAGAGAATTTCAACAATTTTGAGAGGGATTTGAAAAGTTTCAATGGGAATGGGAAGAATTGGGACAAAAATTGGAAAATTTTTCAGGGACTTTGAAAAAATTTCAACTGGAATTTTAGCAATTTTTTGACGTGAAATTGTAAACATGTGGCCATGGATTTTGAAAATTCTAGAGAGAATTTTAAAAGCTTCAACAGAATTTCAACAATTTTGAGAGGGATTTGAAAAGTTTCAATGGGAATGGGAAGAATTGGGACCAAAATTGGAAAATTTTTAAGGGACTTTGAAAAAATTTCAACTGGAATTTTAGCCATTTTTTGACGTGAAATTGTAAACAAGTGGACATGGATTTTGAAAATTCTAGAGAGAATTTTAAAAGCTTCAACAGAATTTCAACCATTTTGAGAGGGATTTGAAAAGTTTCAATGGGAATGGGAAGAATTGGGACGAAAATTGGAAAATTTTTAAGGGACTTTGAAAAAATTTCAACTGGAATTTTAGCAATTTTGACGTGAAAATTGTAAACATGTTGACGTGGATTTTGAAAATTCTAGAGAGAAGTTTCAAACTTCCAATAGGATTTCAACAGTTTTGAGAGGGATTTGAAAAGTTTCAATGGGAATGGGAAGAATTGGGACGAAAATTGGAAAATTTTTAAGGGACTTTGAAAAAATTTCAACTGGAATTTTAGCCATTTTTTGACGTGAAATTGTAAACATGTGGCCATGCATTTTGAAAATTCTAGAGAGAATTTTAAAAGCTTCAACAGAATTTCAACAATTTTGAGAGGGATTTGAAAAGTTTCAATGGGAATGGGAAGAATTGGGACAAAAATTGGAAAATTTTTAAGGGACTTTGAAAAAATTTCAGCTGGAATTTTAGCCATTTTTTGACGTGAAATTGTAAACATGTGGCCATGGATTTTGAAAATTCTAGAGAGAATTTTAAAAGCTTCAAGAGAATTTCAACAATTTTGAGAGGGATTTGAAAAGTTTCAATGGGAATGGGAAGAATTGGGACAAAAATTGGAAAATTTTTAAGGGACTTTGAAAAAATTTCAACTGGAATTTTAGCCATTTTTTGACGTGAAATTGTAAACATGTGGACATGGATTTTGAAAATTCTAGAGAGAATTTTAAAAGCTTCAACAGAATTTCAACAATTTTGAGAGGGATTTGAAAAGTTTCAATGGGAATGGGAAGAATTGGGACAAAAATTGGAAAATTTTTCAGGGACTTTGAAAAAATTTCAACTGGAATTTTAGCCATTTTTTGACGTGAAATTGTAAACATGTGGCCATGGATTTTGAAAATTCTAGAGAGAATTTTAAAAGCTTCAACAGAATATCAACAATTTTGAGAGGGATTTGAAAAGTTTCAATGGGAATGGGAAGAATTGGGACAAAAATTGGAAAATTTTTAAGGGACTTTGAAAAAATTTCAACTGGAATTTTAGCAATTTTTTTATGTGAAATTGTAAACATGTGGCCATGGATTTTGAAAATTCTAGAGAGAATTTTAAAAGCTTCAAGAGAATTTCAACAATTTTGAGAGGGATTTGAAAAGTTTCAATGGGAATGGGAAGAATTGGGACAAAAATTGGAAAATTTTTCAGGGACTTTGAAAAAATTTCAACTGGAATTTTAGCCATTTTTTGACGTGAAATTGTAAACATGTGGACATGGATTTTGAAAATTCTAGAGAGAATTTTAAAAGCTTCTAGAGAATTTCAACAATTTTGAGAGGGATTTGAAAAGTTTCAATGGGAATGGGAAGAATTGGGACAAAAATTGGAAAATTTTTAAGGGACTTTGAAAAAATTTCAACTGGAATTTTAGCCATTTTTTGACGTGAAATTGTAAACATGTGGACATGGATTTTGAAAATTCTAGAGAGAATTTTAAAAGCTTCTAGAGAATTTCAACAATTTTGAGAGGGATTTGAAAAGTTTCAATGGGAATGGGAAGAATTGGGACAAAAATTGGAAAATTTTTCAGGGACTTTGAAAAAATTTCAACTGGAATTTTAGCAATTTTTTGACGTGAAATTGTAAACATGTGGCCATGGATTTTGAAAATTCTAGAGAGAATTTTAAAAGCTTCAACAGAATTTCAACAATTTTGAGAGGGATTTGAAAAGTTTCAATGGGAATGGGAAGAATTGGGACCAAAATTGGAAAATTTTTAAGGGACTTTGAAAAAATTTCAACTGGAATTTTAGCAATTTTTTGACGTGAAATTGTAAACAAGTGGACATGGATTTTGAAAATTCTAGAGAGAATTTTAAAAGCTTCAACAGAATTTCAACCATTTTGAGAGGGATTTGAAAAGTTTCAATGGTAATGGGAAGAATTGGGACGAAAATTGGAAAATTTTTAAGGGACTTTGAAAAAATTTCAACTGGAATTTTAGCAATTTTGACGTGAAATTGTAAACATGTGGCCATGGATTTTGAAAATTCTAGAGAGAAGTTTCAAACTTTCAATAGGATTTCAACAGTTTTGAGAGGGATTTGAAAAGTTTCAATGGGAATGGGAAGAATTGGGACCAAAATTGGAAAATTTTTAAGGGACTTTGAAAAAATTTCAACTGGAATTTTAGCCATTTTTTGACGTGAAATTGTAAACATGTGGACATGGATTTTGAAAATTCTAGAGAGAATTTTAAAAGCTTCAACAGAATTTCAACAATTTTGAGAGGGATTTGAAAAGTTTCAATGGGAATGGGAAGAATTGGGACAAAAATTGGAAAATTTTTAAGGGACTTTGAAAAAATTTCAGCTGGAATTTTA
This sequence comes from Streptopelia decaocto, assembly GCF_964273445.1. NCBI lineage: Eukaryota > Metazoa > Chordata > Aves > Columbiformes > Columbidae > Streptopelia > Streptopelia decaocto. The sequence continues at coordinate 31,153 of NW_028115606.1, read as the reverse complement.
GCCATTTTTTTATGTGAAATTGTAAACATGTGGCCATGGATTTTGAAAATTCTAGAGAGAATTTTAAAAGCTTCAAGAGAATTTCAACAATTTTGAGAGGGATTTGAAAAGTTTCAATGGGAATGGGAAGAATTGGGACAAAAATTGGAAAATTTTTAAGGGACTTTGAAAAAATTTCAACTGGAATTTTAGCCATTTTTTGACGTGAAATTGTAAACATGTGGCCATGGATTTTGAAAATTCTAGAGAGAATTTTAAAAGCTTCAACAGAATTTCAACAGTTTTGAGAGGGATTTGAAAAGTTTCAATGGGAATGGGAAGAATTGGGACAAAAATTGGAAAATTTTTCAGGGACTTTGAAAAAATTTCAACTGGAATTTTAGCAATTTTTTGACGTGAAATTGTAAACAAGTGGACATGGATTTTGAAAATTCTAGAGAGAATTTTAAAAGCTTCAAGAGAATTTCAACAATTTTGAGAGGGATTTGAAAAGTTTCAATGGGAATGGGAAGAATTGGGACAAAAACTGGAAAATTTTTAAGGGACTTTGAAAAAATTTCAACTGGAATTTTAGCCATTTTTTGACGTGAAATTGTAAACATTTGAAGTGTATTTTGAAAATTCTAGAGAGAAGTTTCAAACTTTCAATAGGATTTCAACAGTTTTGAGAGGGATTTGAAAAGTTTCAATGGGAATGGGAAGAATTGGGACAAAAATTGGAAAATTTTGAAGGGACTTTGAAAAAATTTCAACTGGAATTTTAGCCATTTTTTGACGTGAAATTGTAAACATGTGGCCATGGATTTTGAAAATTCTAGAGAGAATTTTAAAAGCTTCAAGAGAATTTCAACAATTTTGAGAGGGATTTGAAAAGTTTCAATGGGAATGGGAAGAATTGGGACAAAAATTGGAAAATTTTTAAGGGACTTTGAAAAAATTTCAACTGGAATTTTAGCCATTTTTTGACGTGAAATTGTAAACATGTGGACATGGATTTTGAAAATTCTAGAGAGAATTTTAAAAGCTTCAACAGAATTTCAACAATTTTGAGAGGGATTTGAAAAGTTTCAATGGGAATGGGAAGAATTGGGACAAAAATTGGAAAATTTTAAGGGACTTTGAAAAAATTTCAACTGGAATTTTAGCAATTTTTTGACGTGAAATTGTAAACATGTGGCCATGGATTTTGAAAATTCTAGAGAGAATTTTAAAAGCTTCAAGAGAATTTCAACAATTTTGAGAGGGATTTGAAAAGTTTCAATGGGAATGGGAAGAATTGGGACAAAAATTGGAAAATTTTTAAGGGACTTTGAAAAAATTTCAACTGGAATTTTAGCCATTTTTTGACGTGAAATTGTAAACAAGTGGACATGGATTTTGAAAATTCTAGAGAGAATTTTAAAAGCTTCAAGAGAATTTCAACCATTTTGAGAGGGATTTGAAAAGTTTCAATGGGAATGGGAAGAATTGGGACAAAAATTGGAAAATTTTTAAGGGACTTTGAAAAAATTTCAACTGGAATTTTAGCAATTTTGACGTGAAATTGTAAACATGTTGACGTGGATTTTGAAAATTCTAGAGAGAAGTTTCAAACTTTCAATAGGATTTCAACAGTTTTGAGAGGGATTTGAAAAGTTTCAATGGGAATGGGAAGAATTGGGACGAAAATTGGAAAATTTTTAAGGGACTTTGAAAAAATTTCAACTGGAATTTTAGCCATTTTTTTATGTGAAATTGTAAACATGTGGCCATGGATTTTGAAAATTCTAGAGAGAATTTTAAAAGCTTCAACAGAATTTCAACAATTTTGAGAGGGATTTGAAAAGTTTCAATGGGAATGGGAAGAATTGGGACAAAAATTGGAAAATTTTTAAGGGACTTTGAAAAAATTTCAACTGGAATTTTCGCAATTTTGACGTGAAATTGTAAACATGTGGCCATGGATTTTGAAAATTCTAGAGAGAATTTTAAAAGCTTCAACAGAATTTCAACAATTTTGAGAGGGATTTGAAAAGTTTCAATGGGAATGGGAAGAATTGGGACCAAAATTGGAAAATTTTTAAGGGACTTTGAAAAAATTTCAACTGGAATTTTAGCCATTTGTTGACGTGAAATTGTAAACATGTGGACATGGATTTTGAAAATTCTAGAGAGAATTTTAAAAGCCTCAACAGAATTTCAACAATTTTGAGAGGGATTTGAAAAGTTTCAATGGGAATGGGAAGAATTGGGACAAAAATTGGAAAATTTTTAAGGGACTTTGAAAAAATTTCAACTGGAATTTTAGCCATTTTTTGACGTGAAATTGTAAACATGTGGCCATGGATTTTGAAAATTCTAGAGAGAATTTTAAAAGCTTCAAGAGAATTTCAACAATTTTGAGAGGGATTTGAAAAGTTTCAATGGGAATGGGAAGAATTGGGACAAAAATTGGAAATTTTTTAAGGGACTTTGAAAAAATTTCAACTGGAATTTTAGCCATTTTTTTACGTGAAACTGTAAACATGTGGACATGGATTTTGAAAATTCTAGAGAGAATTTTAAAAGCTTCAAGAGAATTTCAACCATTTTGAGAGGGATTTGAAAAGTTTCAATGGGAATGGGAAGAATTGGGACAAAAATTGGAAAATTTTTAAGGGACTTTGAAAAAATTTCAACTGGAATTTTAGCAATTTTGACGTGAAATTGTAAACATGTGGCCATGGATTTTGAAAATTCTAGAGAGAATTTTAAAAGCTTCAAGAGAATTTCAACAATTTTGAGAGGGATTTGAAAAGTTTCAATGGGAATGGGAAGAATTGGGACAAAAATTGGAAAATTTTTAAGGGACTTTGAAAAAATTTCAACTGGAATTTTAGCCATTTTTTGACGTGAAATTGTAAACATGTGGACATGGATTTTGAAAGTTCTAGAGAGAATTTTAAAAGCCTTAACAGAATTTCAACAATTTTGAGAGGGATTTGAAAAGTTTCAATGGGAATGGGAAGAATTGGGACAAAAATTGGAAAATTTTTAAGGGACTTTGAAAAAATTTCAACTGGAATTTTAGCCATTTTTTGACGTGAAATTGTAAACATGTGGCCATGGATTTTGAAAATTCTAGAGAGAATTTTAAAAGCTTCAAGAGAATTTCAACAATTTTGAGAGGGATTTGAAAAGTTTCAATGGGAATGGGAAGAATTGGGACAAAAATTGGAAATTTTTTAAGGGACTTTGAAAAAATTTCAACTGGAATTTTAGCCATTTTTTGACGTGAAATTGTAAACAAGTGGACATGGATTTTGAAAATTCTAGAGAGAATTTTAAAAGCTTCAAGAGAATTTCAACCATTTTGAGAGGGATTTGAAAAGTTTCAATGGGAATGGGAAGAATTGGGACAAAAATTGGAAAATTTTTAAGGGACTTTGAAAAAATTTCAACTGGAATTTTAGCAATTTTGACGTGAAATTGTAAACATGTTGACGTGGATTTTGAAAATTCTAGAGAGAAGTTTCAAACTTTCAATAGGATTTCAACAGTTTTGAGAGGGATTTGAAAAGTTTCAATGGGAATGGGAAGAATTGGGACGAAAATTGGAAAATTTTTAAGGGACTTTGAAAAAATTTCAACTGGAATTTTAGCCATTTTTTTATGTGAAATTGTAAACATGTGGCCATGGATTTTGAAAATTCTAGAGAGAATTTTAAAAGCTTCAAGAGAATTTCAACAATTTTGAGAGGGATTTGAAAAGTTTCAATGGGAATGGGAAGAATTGGGACAAAAATTGGAAAATTTTTAAGGGACTTTGAAAAAATTTCAACTGGAATTTTCGCAATTTTGACGTGAAATTGTAAACATGTGGCCATGGATTTTGAAAATTCTAGAGAGAATTTTAAAAGCTTCAACAGAATTTCAACAATTTTGAGAGGGATTTGAAAAGTTTCAATGGGAATGGGAAGAATTGGGACCAAAATTGGAAAATTTTTAAGGGACTTTGAAAAAATTTCAACTGGAATTTTAGCCATTTTTTGACGTGAAATTGTAAACATGTGGACATGGATTTTGAAAATTCTAGAGAGAATTTTAAAAGCCTCAACAGAATTTCAACAATTTTGAGAGGGATTTGAAAAGTTTCAATGGGAATGGGAAGAATTGGGACAAAAATTGGAAAATTTTTAAGGGACTTTGAAAAAATTTCAACTGGAATTTTAGCCATTTTTTGACGTGAAATTGTAAACATGTGGCCATGGATTTTGAAAATTCTAGAGAGAATTTTAAAAGCTTCAAGAGAATTTCAACAATTTTGAGAGGGATTTGAAAAGTTTCAATGGGAATGGGAAGAATTGGGACAAAAATTGGAAAATTTTTAAGGGACTTTGAAAAAATTTCAACTGGAATTTTCGCAATTTTGACGTGAAATTGTAAACATGTGGCCATGGATTTTGAAAATTCTAGAGAGAATTTTAAAAGCTTCAACAGAATTTCCACAATTTTGAGAGGGATTTGAAAAGTTTCAATGGGAATGGGAAGAATTGGGACAAAAATTGGAAAATTTTTCAGAGACTTTGAAAAAATTTCAACTGGAATTTTAGCCATTTTTTGACGTGAAATTGTAAACATGTTGAAGTGGATTTTGAAAATTCTAGAGAGAAGTTTCAAACTTTCAATAGGATTTCAACAGTTTTGAGAGGGATTTGAAAAGTTTCAATGGGAATGGGAAGAATTGGGACCAAAATTGGAAAATTTTTAAGGGACTTTGAAAAAATTTCAACTGGAATTTTAGCCATTTTTTGACGTGAAATTGTAAACATGTGGCCATGGATTTTGAAAATTCTAGAGAGAATTTTAAAAGCTTCAACAGAATTTCAACAATTTTGAGAGGGATTTGAAAAGTTTCAATGGGAATGGGAAGAATTGGGACAAAAATTGGAAAATTTTTCAGGGACTTTGAAAAAATTTCAACTGGAATTTTAGCAATTTTTTGACGTGAAATTGTAAACATGTGGACATGGATTTTGAAAATTCTAGAGAGAATTTTAAAAGCTTCAAGAGAATTTCAACAGTTTTGAGAGGGATTTTAAAAGTTTCAATGGGAATGGGAAGAATTGGGACAAAAATTGGAAAATTTTTCAGGGACTTTGAAAAAATTTCAACTGGAATTTTAGCAATTTTTTGACGTGAAATTGTAAACATGTGGACATGGATTTTGAAAATTCTAGAGAGAATTTTAAAAGCTTCAACAGAATTTCAACAATTTTGAGAGGGATTTGAAAAGTTTCAATGGGAATGGGAAGAATTGGGACAAAAATTGGAAAATTTTTAAGGGACTTTGAAAAAATTTCAACTGGAATTTTAGCAATTTTGACGTGAAATTGTAAACATGTTGATGTGGATTTTGAAAATTCTAGAGAGAAGTTTCAAACTTTCAATAGGATTTCAACAGTTTTGAGAGGGATTTGAAAAGTTTCAATGGGAATGGGAAGAATTGGGACGAAAATTGGAAAATTTTTAAGGGACTTTGAAAAAATTTCAACTGGAATTTTAGCCATTTTTTTATGTGAAATTGTAAACATGTGGCCATGGATTTTGAAAATTCTAGAGAGAATTTTAAAAGCTTCAAGAGAATTTCAACAATTTTGAGAGGGATTTGAAAAGTTTCAATGGGAATGGGAAGAATTGGGACAAAAATTGGAAAATTTTTAAGGGACTTTGAAAAAATTTCAACTGGAATTTTCGCAATTTTGACGTGAAATTGTAAACATGTGGCCATGGATTTTGAAAATTCTAGAGAGAATTTTAAAAGCTTCAACAGAATTTCCACAGTTTTGAGAGGGATTTGAAAAGTTTCAATGGGAATGGGAAGAATTGGGACAAAAATTGGAAAATTTTTAAGGGACTTTGAAAAAATTTCAACTGGAATTTTAGCCATTTTTTGATGTGAAATTGTAAACATGTGGACATGGATTTTGAAAATTCTAGAGAGAATTTTAAAAGCCTCAACAGAATTTCAACAATTTTGAGAGGGATTTGAAAAGTTTCAGTGGGAATGGGAAGAATTGGGACAAAAATTGGAAAATTTTTAAGGGACTTTGAAAAAATTTCAACTGGAATTTTAGCAATTTTTTTATGTGAAATTGTAAACATGTGGACATGGATTTTGAAAATTCTAGAGAGAATTTTAAAAGCTTCAACAGAATTTCAACAATTTGGAGAGGGATTTGAAAAGTTTCAATGGGAATGGGAAGAATTGGGACAAAAATTGGAAAATTTTTCAGGGACTTTGAAAAAATTTCAACTGGAATTTTAGCCATTTTTTGACGTGAAATTGTAAACATGTGGACATGGATTTTGAAAATTCTAGAGAGAAGTTTCAAACTTTCAATAGGATTTCAACAGTTTTGAGAGGGATTTGAAAAGTTTCAATGGGAATGGGAAGAATTGGGACAAAAATTGGAAAATTTTTAAGGGACTTTGAAAAAATTTCAACTGGAATTTTAGCAATTTTTTGACGTGAAATTGTAAACATGTGGCCATGGATTTTGAAAATTCTAGAGAGAATTTTAAAAGCTTCAACAGAATTTCAACAATTTTGAGAGGGATTTGAAAAGTTTCAATGGGAATGGGAAGAATTGGGAAAAAAATTGGAAAATTTTTAAGGGACTTTGAAAAAATTTCAACTGGAATTTTAGCCATTTTTTGATGTGAAATTGTAAACATGTGGCCATGGATTTTGAAAATTCTAGAGAGAATTTTAAAAGCTTCAAGAGAATTTCAACAATTTTGAGAGGGATTTGAAAAGTTTCAATGGGAATGGGAAGAATTGGGGCAAAAATTGGAAAATTTTTAAGGGACTTTGAAAAAATTTCAACTGGAATTTTAGCCATTCTTTTATGTGAAATTGTAAACATGTGGCCATGGATTTTGAAAATTCTAGAGAGAATTTTAAAAGCTTCAACAGAATTTCAACAATTTTGAGAGGGATTTGAAAAGTTTCAATGGGAATGGGAAGAATTGGGACAAAAATTGGAAAATTTTTAAGGGACTTTGAAAAAATTTCAACTGGAATTTTAGCAATTTTGACGTGAAATTGTAAACATGTTGAAGTGGATTTTGAAAATTCTAGAGAGAAGTTTCAAACTTTCAATAGGATTTCAACAGTTTTGAGAGGGATTTGAAAAGTTTCAATGGGAATGGGAAGAATTGGGACAAAAATTGGAAAATTTTTAAGGGACTTTGAAAAAATTTCAACTGGAATTTTAGCCATTTTTTGACGTGAAATTGTAAACAAGTGGACATGGATTTTGAAAATTCTAGAGAGAATTTTAAAAGCTTCAACAGAATTTCAACAATTTTGAGAGGGATTTGAAAAGTTTCAATGGGAATGGGAAGAATTGGGACAAAAATTGGAAAATTTTTAAGGGACTTTGAAAAAATTTCAACTGGAATTTCAGCCATTTTTTGACGTGAAATTGTAAACATTTTGAAGTGGATTTTGAAAATTCTAGAGAGAAGTTTCAAACTTTCAATAGGATTTCAACAGTTTTGAGAGGGATTTGAAAGGTTTCAATGGGAATGGGAAGAATTGGGACAAAAATTGGAAAATTTTTAAGGGACTTTGAAAAAATTTCAACTGGAATTTTAGCAATATTTGACGTGAAATTGTAAACATGTGGACATGGATTTTGAAAATTCTAGAGAGAATTTTAAAAGCTTCAAGAGAATTTCAACAATTTTGAGAGGGATTTGAAAAGTTTCAATGGGAATGGGAAGAATTGGGACAAAAATTGGAAATTTTTTAAGGGACTTTGAAAAAATTTCAACTGGAATTTTAGCCATTTTTTGACGTGAAATTGTAAACATGTGGACATGGATTTTGAAAATTCTAGAGAGAATTTTAAAAGCTTCAACAGAATTTCAACAATTTTGAGAGGGATTTGAAAAGTTTCAATGGGAATGGGAAGAATTGGGACAAAAATTGGAAAATTTTAAGGGACTTTGAAAAAATTTCAACTGGAATTTTAGCAATTTTTTGACGTGAAATTGTAAACATGTGGCCATGGATTTTGAAAATTCTAGAGAGAATTTTAAAAGCTTCAAGAGAATTTCAACAATTTTGAGAGGGATTTGAAAAGTTTCAATGGGAATGGGAAGAATTGGGACAAAAATTGGAAAATTTTTAAGGGACTTTGAAAAAATTTCAACTGGAATTTTAGCCATTTTTTGACGTGAAATTGTAAACAAGTGGACATGGATTTTGAAAATTCTAGAGAGAATTTTAAAAGCTTCAAGAGAATTTCAACCATTTTGAGAGGGATTTGAAAAGTTTCAATGGGAATGGGAAGAATTGGGACAAAAATTGGAAAATTTTTAAGGGACTTTGAAAAAATTTCAACTGGAATTTTAGCAATTTTGACGTGAAATTGTAAACATGTTGACGTGGATTTTGAAAATTCTAGAGAGAAGTTTCAAACTTTCAATAGGATTTCAACAGTTTTGAGAGGGATTTGAAAAGTTTCAATGGGAATGGGAAGAATTGGGACGAAAATTGGAAAATTTTTAAGGGACTTTGAAAAAATTTCAACTGGAATTTTAGCCATTTTTTTATGTGAAATTGTAAACATGTGGCCATGGATTTTGAAAATTCTAGAGAGAATTTTAAAAGCTTCAACAGAATTTCAACAATTTTGAGAGGGATTTGAAAAGTTTCAATGGGAATGGGAAGAATTGGGACAAAAATTGGAAAATTTTTAAGGGACTTTGAAAAAATTTCAACTGGAATTTTCGCAATTTTGACGTGAAATTGTAAACATGTGGCCATGGATTTTGAAAATTCTAGAGAGAATTTTAAAAGCTTCAACAGAATTTCAACAATTTTGAGAGGGATTTGAAAAGTTTCAATGGGAATGGGAAGAATTGGGACCAAAATTGGAAAATTTTTAAGGGACTTTGAAAAAATTTCAACTGGAATTTTAGCCATTTGTTGACGTGAAATTGTAAACATGTGGACATGGATTTTGAAAATTCTAGAGAGAATTTTAAAAGCCTCAACAGAATTTCAACAATTTTGAGAGGGATTTGAAAAGTTTCAATGGGAATGGGAAGAATTGGGACAAAAATTGGAAAATTTTTAAGGGACTTTGAAAAAATTTCAACTGGAATTTTAGCCATTTTTTGACGTGAAATTGTAAACATGTGGCCATGGATTTTGAAAATTCTAGAGAGAATTTTAAAAGCTTCAAGAGAATTTCAACAATTTTGAGAGGGATTTGAAAAGTTTCAATGGGAATGGGAAGAATTGGGACAAAAATTGGAAATTTTTTAAGGGACTTTGAAAAAATTTCAACTGGAATTTTAGCCATTTTTTGACGTGAAATTGTAAACAAGTGGACATGGATTTTGAAAATTCTAGAGAGAATTTTAAAAGCTTCAAGAGAATTTCAACCATTTTGAGAGGGATTTGAAAAGTTTCAATGGGAATGGGAAGAATTGGGACAAAAATTGGAAAATTTTTAAGGGACTTTGAAAAAATTTCAACTGGAATTTTAGCAATTTTGACGTGAAATTGTAAACATGTGGCCATGGATTTTGAAAATTCTAGAGAGAATTTTAAAAGCTTCAACAGAATTTCAACAATTTTGAGAGGGATTTGAAAAGTTTCAATGGGAATGGGAAGAATTGGGACAAAAATTGGAAAATTTTTAAGGGACTTTGAAAAAATTTCAACTGGAATTTTAGCCATTTTTTGACGTGAAATTGTAAACATGTGGCCATGGATTTTGAAAATTCTAGAGAGAATTTTAAAAGCCTTAACAGAATTTCAACAATTTTGAGAGGGATTTGAAAAGTTTCAATGGGAATGGGAAGAATTGGGACAAAAATTGGAAAATTTTTAAGGGACTTTGAAAAAATTTCAACTGGAATTTTAGCCATTTTTTGACGTGAAATTGTAAACATGTGGCCATGGATTTTGAAAATTCTAGAGAGAATTTTAAAAGCTTCAAGAGAATTTCAACAATTTTGAGAGGGATTTGAAAAGTTTCAATGGGAATGGGAAGAATTGGGACAAAAATTGGAAATTTTTTAAGGGACTTTGAAAAAATTTCAACTGGAATTTTAGCCATTTTTTGACGTGAAATTGTAAACAAGTGGACATGGATTTTGAAAATTCTAGAGAGAATTTTAAAAGCTTCAAGAGAATTTCAACCATTTTGAGAGGGATTTGAAAAGTTTCAATGGGAATGGGAAGAATTGGGACAAAAATTGGAAAATTTTTAAGGGACTTTGAAAAAATTTCAACTGGAATTTTAGCAATTTTGACGTGAAATTGTAAACATGTTGATGTGGATTTTGAAAATTCTAGAGAGAAGTTTCAAACTTTCAATAGGATTTCAACAGTTTTGAGAGGGATTTGAAAAGTTTCAATGGGAATGGGAAGAATTGGGACGAAAATTGGAAAATTTTTAAGGGACTTTGAAAAAATTTCAACTGGAATTTTAGCCATTTTTTTATGTGAAATTGTAAACATGTGGCCATGGATTTTGAAAATTCTAGAGAGAATTTTAAAAGCTTCAAGAGAATTTCAACAATTTTGAGAGGGATTTGAAAAGTTTCAATGGGGAATGGGAAGAATTGGGACAAAAATTGGAAAATTTTTAAGGGACTTTGAAAAAATTTCAACTGGAATTTTCGCAATTTTGACGTGAAATTGTAAACATGTGGCCATGGATTTTGAAAATTCTAGAGAGAATTTTAAAAGCTTCAACAGAATTTCAACAATTTTGAGAGGGATTTGAAAAGTTTCAATGGGAATGGGAAGAATTGGGACCAAAATTGGAAAATTTTTAAGGGACTTTGAAAAAATTTCAACTGGAATTTTAGCCATTTTTTGACGTGAAATTGTAAACATGTGGACATGGATTTTGAAAATTCTAGAGAGAATTTTAAAAGCCTCAACAGAATTTCAACAATTTTGAGAGGGATTTGAAAAGTTTCAATGGGAATGGGAAGAATTGGGACAAAAATTGGAAAATTTTTAAGGGACTTTGAAAAAATTTCAACTGGAATTTTAGCCATTTTTTGACGTGAAATTGTAAACATGTGGCCATGGATTTTGAAAATTCTAGAGAGAATTTTAAAAGCTTCAAGAGAATTTCAACAATTTTGAGAGGGATTTGAAAAGTTTCAATGGGAATGGGAAGAATTGGGACAAAAATTGGAAAATTTTTAAGGGACTTTGAAAAAATTTCAACTGGAATTTTCGCAATTTTGACGTGAAATTGTAAACATGTGGCCATGGATTTTGAAAATTCTAGAGAGAATTTTAAAAGCTTCAACAGAATTTCCACAATTTTGAGAGGGATTTGAAAAGTTTCAATGGGAATGGGAAGAATTGGGACAAAAATTGGAAAATTTTTCAGGGACTTTGAAAAAATTTCAACTGGAATTTTAGCCATTTTTTGACGTGAAATTGTAAACATGTTGAAGTGGATTTTGAAAATTCTAGAGAGAAGTTTCAAACTTTCAATAGGATTTCAACAGTTTTGAGAGGGATTTGAAAAGTTTCAATGGGAATGGGAAGAATTGGGACCAAAATTGGAAAATGGGACTTTGAAAAAATTTCAACTGGAATTTTAGCCATTTTTTGACGTGAAATTGTAAACATGTGGCCATGGATTTTGAAAATTCTAGAGAGAATTTTAAAAGCTTCAACAGAATTTCAACAATTTTGAGAGGGATTTGAAAAGTTTCAATGGGAATGGGAAGAATTGGGACAAAAATTGGAAAATTTTTCAGGGACTTTGAAAAAATTTCAACTGGAATTTTAGCAATTTTTTGACGTGAAATTGTAAACATGTGGACATGGATTTTGAAAATTCTAGAGAGAATTTTAAAAGCTTCAACAGAATTTCAACAATTTTGAGAGGGATTTGAAAAGTTTCAATGGGAATGGGAAGAATTGGGACAAAAATTGGAAAATTTTTCAGGGACTTTGAAAAAATTTCAACTGGAATTTTAGCAATTTTTTGACGTGAAATTGTAAACATGTGGACATGGATTTTGAAAATTCTAGAGAGAATTTTAAAAGCTTCAACAGAATTTCAACAATTTTGAGAGGGATTTGAAAAGTTTCAATGGGAATGGGAAGAATTGGGACAAAAATTGGAAAATTTTTAAGGGACTTTGAAAAAATTTCAACTGGAATTTTCGCAATTTTGACGTGAAATTGTAAACATGTGGCCATGGATTTTGAAAATTCTAGAGAGAATTTTAAAAGCTTCAACAGAATTTCCACAGTTTTGAGAGGGATTTGAAAAGTTTCAATGGGAATGGGAAGAATTGGGACCAAAATTGGAAAATTTTTCAGGGACTTTGAAAAAATTTCAACTGGAATTTTAGCCATTTTTTGACGTGAAATTGTAAACATGTGGACATGGATTTTGAAAATTCTAGAGAGAATTTTAAAAGCCTCAACAGAATTTCAACAATTTTGAGAGGGATTTGAAAAGTTTCAGTGGGAATGGGAAGAATTGGGACAAAAATTGGAAAATTTTTAAGGGACTTTGAAAAAATTTCAACTGGAATTTTAGCAATTTTTTTATGTGAAATTGTAAACATGTGGACATGGATTTTGAAAATTCTAGAGAGAATTTTAAAAGCTTCAACAGAATTTCAACAATTTGGAGAGGGATTTGAAAAGTTTCAATGGGAATGGGAAGAATTGGGACAAAAATTGGAAAATTTTTCAGGGACTTTGAAAAAATTTCAACTGGAATTTTAGCCATTTTTTGACGTGAAATTGTAAACATGTGGACATGGATTTTGAAAATTCTAGAGAGAAGTTTCAAACTTTCAATAGGATTTCAACAGTTTTGAGAGGGATTTGAAAAGTTTCAATGGGAATGGGAAGAATTGGGACAAAAATTGGAAAATTTTTAAGGGACTTTGAAAAAATTTCAACTGGAATTTTAGCAATTTTTTGACGTGAAATTGTAAACATGTGGCCATGGATTTTGAAAATTCTAGAGAGAATTTTAAAATCTTCAACAGAATTTCAACAATTTTGAGAGGGATTTGAAAAGTTTCAATGGGAATGGGAAGAATTGGGAAAAAAATTGGAAAATTTTTAAGGGACTTTGAAAAAATTTCAACTGGAATTTTAGCCACTTTTTGATGTGAAATTGTAAACATGTGGCCATGGATTTTGAAAATTCTAGAGAGAATTTTAAAAGCTTCAAGAGAATTTCAACAATTTTGAGAGGGATTTGAAAAGTTTCAATGGGAATGGGAAGAATTGGGGCAAAAATTGGAAAATTTTTAAGGGACTTTGAAAAAATTTCAACTGGAATTTTAGCCATTCTTTTATGTGAAATTGTAAACATGTGGCCATGGATTTTGAAAATTCTAGAGAGAATTTTAAAAGCTTCAAGAGAATTTCAACAATTTTGAGAGGGATTTGAAAAGTTTCAATGGGAATGGGAAGAATTGGGACAAAAATTGGAAAATTTTTCAGGGACTTTGAAAAAATTTCAACTGGAATTTTCGCAATTTTGACGTGAAATTGTAAACATGTGGACATGGATTTTGAAAATTCTAGAGAGAATTTTAAAAGCTTCAACAGAATTTCCACAATTTTGAGAGGGATTTGAAAAGTTTCAATGGGAATGGGAAGAATTGGGACAAAAATTGGAAAATTTTTCAGGGACTTTGAAAAAATTTCAACTGGAATTTTAGCCATTTTTTGACGTGAAATTGTAAACATGTTGAAGTGGATTTTGAAAATTCTAGAGAGAAGTTTCAAACTTTCAATAGGATTTCAACAGTTTTGAGAGGGATTTGAAAAGTTTCAATGGGAATGGGAAGAATTGGGACCAAAATTGGAAAATTTTTAAGGGACTTTGAAAAAATTTCAACTGGAATTTTAGCCATTTTTTGACGTGAAATTGTAAACATGTGGCCATGGATTTTGAAAATTCTAGAGAGAATTTTAAAAGCTTCAACAGAATTTCAACAATTTTGAGAGGGATTTGAAAAGTTTCAATGGGAATGGGAAGAATTGGGACAAAAATTGGAAAATTTTTCAGGGACTTTGAAAAAATTTCAACTGGAATTTTAGCAATTTTTTGACGTGAAATTGTAAACATGTGGACATGGATTTTGAAAATTCTAGAGAGAATTTTAAAAGCTTCAACAGAATTTCAACAATTTTGAGAGGGATTTGAAAAGTTTCAATGGGAATGGGAAGAATTGGGACAAAAATTGGAAAATTTTTCAGGGACTTTGAAAAAATTTCAACTGGAATTTTAGCAATTTTTTGACGTGAAATTGTAAACATGTGGACATGGATTTTGAAAATTCTAGAGAGAATTTTAAAAGCTTCAACAGAATTTCAACAATTTTGAGAGGGATTTGAAAAGTTTCAATGGGAATGGGAAGAATTGGGACAAAAATTGGAAAATTTTTAAGGGACTTTGAAAAAATTTCAACTGGAATTTTCGCAATTTAGACGTGAAATTGTAAACATGTGGCCATGGATTTTGAAAATTCTAGAGAGAATTTTAAAAGCTTCAACAGAATTTCCACAGTTTTGAGAGGGATTTGAAAAGTTTCAATGGGAATGGGAAGAATTGGGACCAAAATTGGAAAATTTTTCAGGGACTTTGAAAAAATTTCAACTGGAATTTTAGCCATTTTTTGACGTGAAATTGTAAACATGTGGACATGGATTTTGAAAATTCTAGAGAGAATTTTAAAAGCCTCAACAGAATTTCAACAATTTTGAGAGGGATTTGAAAAGTTTCAGTGGGAATGGGAAGAATTGGGACAAAAATTGGAAAATTTTTAAGGGACTTTGAAAAAATTTCAACTGGAATTTTAGCAATTTTTTTATGTGAAATTGTAAACATGTGGACATGGATTTTGAAAATTCTAGAGAGAATTTTAAAAGCTTCAACAGAATTTCAACAATTTGGAGAGGGATTTGAAAAGTTTCAATGGGAATGGGAAGAATTGGGACAAAAATTGGAAAATTTTTCAGGGACTTTGAAAAAATTTCAACTGGAATTTTAGCCATTTTTTGACGTGAAATTGTAAACATGTGGACATGGATTTTGAAAATTCTAGAGAGAAGTTTCAAACTTTCAATAGGATTTCAACAGTTTTGAGAGGGATTTGAAAAGTTTCAATGGGAATGGGAAGAATTGGGACAAAAATTGGAAAATTTTTAAGGGACTTTGAAAAAATTTCAACTGGAATTTTAGCCATTTTTTGACGTGAAATTGTAAACATGTGGACATGGATTTTGAAAATTCTAGAGAGAATTTTAAAAGCTTCAACAGAATTTCAACAATTTTGAGAGGGATTTGAAAAGTTTCAATGGGAATGGGAAGAATTGGGAAAAAAATTGGAAAATTTTTAAGGGACTTTGAAAAAATTTCAACTGGAATTTTAGCCACTTTTTGATGTGAAATTGTAAACATGTGGCCATGGATTTTGAAAATTCTAGAGAGAATTTTAAAAGCTTCAAGAGAATTTCAACAATTTTGAGAGGGATTTGAAAAGTTTCAATGGGAATGGGAAGAATTGGGGCAAAAATTGGAAAATTTTTAAGGGACTTTGAAAAAATTTCAACTGGAATTTTAGCCATTCTTTTATGTGAAATTGTAAACATGTGGCCATGGATTTTGAAAATTCTAGAGAGAATTTTAAAAGCTTCAACAGAATTTCAACAATTTTGAGAGGGATTTGAAAAGTTTCAATGGGAATGGGAAGAATTGGGACAAAAATTGGAAAATTTTTAAGGACTTTGAAAAAATTTCAACTGGAATTTTAGCCATTTTTTGACGTGAAATTGTAAACAAGTGGACATGGATTTTGAAAATTCTAGAGAGAATTTTAAAAGCTTCAACAGAATTTCAACAATTTTGAGAGGGATTTGAAAAGTTTCAATGGGAATGGGAAGAATTGGGACAAAAATTGGAAAATTTTTAAGGGACTTTGAAAAAATTTCAACTGGAATTTTAGCCATTTTTTGACGTGAAATTGTAAACATTTTGAAGTGGATTTTGAAAATTCTAGAGAGAAGTTTCAAACTTTCAATAGGATTTCAACAGTTTTGAGAGGGATTTGAAAGGTTTCAATGGGAATGGGAAGAATTGGGACAAAAATTGGAAAATTTTTAAGGGACTTTGAAAAAATTTCAACTGGAATTTTAGCAATTTTTTGACGTGAAATTGTAAACATGTGGACATGGATTTTGAAAATTCTAGAGAGAATTTTAAAAGCTTCAAGAGAATTTCAACAATTTTGAGAGGGATTTGAAAAGTTTCAATGGGAATGGGAAGAATTGGGACAAAAATTGGAAATTTTTTAAGGGACTTTGAAAAAATTTCAACTGGAATTTTAGCCATTTTTTGACGTGAAATTGTAAACATGTGGACATGGATTTGAAAATTCTAGAGAGAATTTTAAAGGTTCAAGAGAATTTCAACAATTTTGAGAGGGATTTGAAAAGTTTCAATGGGAATGGGAAGAATTGGGACGAAAATTGGAAAATTTTTAAGGGACTTTGAAAAAATTTCAACTGGAATTTTAGCCATTTTTTGACGTGAAATTGTAAACATGTGGACATGGATTTTGAAAATTCTAGAGAGAATTTTAAAAGCTTCAAGAGAATTTCAACAATTTTGAGAGGGATTTGAAAAGTTTCAATGGGAATGGGAAGAATTGGGACAAAAATTGGAAAATTTTGAAGGGACTTTGAAAAAATTTCAACTGGAATTTTAGTCATTTTTTGACGTGAAATTGTAAACATGTGGCCATGGATTTTGAAAATTCTAGAGAGAATTTTAAAAGCTTCAAGAGAATTTCAACAATTTTGAGAGGGATTTGAAAAGTTTCAATGGGAATGGGAAGAATTGGGACAAAAATTGAAAATTTTTAAGGGACTTTGAAAAAATTTCAACTGGAATTTTAGCCATTTTTTGACGTGAAATTGTAAACAAGTGGACATGGATTTTGAAAATTCTAGAGAGAATTTTAAAAGCTTCAAGAGAATTTCAACCATTTGAGAGGGATTTGAAAAGTTTCAATGGGAATGGGAAGAATTGGGACAAAAATTGGAAAATTTTTAAGGGACTTTGAAAAAATTTCAAATGGAATTTTAGCAATTTTGACGTGAAATTGTAAACATGTTGACGTGGATTTTGAAAATTCTAGAGAGAAGTTTCAAACTTTCAATAGGATTTCAACAGTTTTGAGAGGGATTTGAAAAGTTTCAATGGGAATGGGAAGAATTGGGACGAAAATTGGAAAATTTTTAAGGGACTTTGAAAAAATTTCAACTGGAATTTTAGCCATTTTTTTATGTGAAATTGTAAACATTTTGAAGTGGATTTTGAAAATTCTAGAGAGAATTTTAAAAGCTTCAAGAGAATTTCAACAATTTTGAGAGGGATTTGAAAAGTTTCAATGGGAATGGGAAGAATTGGGACAAAAATTGGAAAATTTTTAAGGGACTTTGAAAAAATTTCAACTGGAATTTTAGCAATTTTTTTATGTGAAATTGTAAACATGTGGCCATGGATTTTGAAAATTCTAGAGAGAATTTTAAAAGCTTCAACAGAATTTCAACAATTTGGAGAGGGATTTGAAAAGTTTCAATGGGAATGGGAAGAATTGGGACAAAAATTGGAAAATTTTTCAGGGACTTTGAAAAAATTTCAACTGGAATTTTAGCCATTTTTTGACGTGAAATTGTAAACATGTTGAAGTGGATTTTGAAAATTCTAGAGAGAAGTTTCAAACTTTCAATAGGATTTCAACAGTTTTGAGAGGGATTTGAAAAGTTTCAATGGGAATGGGAAGAATTGGGACAAAAATTGGAAAATTTTTCAGGGACTTTGAAAAAATTTCAACTGGAATTTTAGCCATTTTTTGACGTGAAATTGTAAACATGTGGCCATGGATTTTGAAAATTCTAGAGAGAATTTTAAAAGCTTCAACAGAATTTCAACAATTTTGAGAGGGATTTGAAAAGTTTCAATGGGAATGGGAAGAATTGGGAAAAAAATTGGAAAATTTTTAAGGGACTTTGAAAAAATTTCAACTGGAATTTTAGCCATTTTTTGATGTGAAATTGTAAACATGTGGCCATGGATTTTGAAAATTCTAGAGAGAATTTTAAAAGCTTCAACAGAATTTCAACAATTTTGAGAGGGATTTGAAAAGTTTCAATGGGAATGGGAAGAATTGGGACAAAAATTGGAAAATTTTTCAGGGACTTTGAAAAAATTTCAACTGGAATTTTAGCAATTTTGACGTGAAATTGTAAACATGTTGACGTGGATTTTGAAAATTCTAGAGAGAAGTTTCAAACTTTCAATAGGATTTCAACAGTTTTGAGAGGGATTTGAAAAGTTTCAATGGGAATGGGAAGAATTGGGACAAAAATTGGAAAATTTTTAAGGGACTTTGAAAAAATTTCAACTGGAATTTTAGCCATTTTTTGACGTGAAATTGTAAACAAGTGGACATGGATTTTGAAAATTCTAGAGAGAATTTTAAAAGCTTCAACAGAATTTCAACAATTTTGAGAGGGATTTGAAAAGTTTCAATGGGAATGGGAAGAATTGGGACAAAAATTGGAAAATTTTTAAGGGACTTTGAAAAAATTTCAACTGGAATTTTAGCCATTTTTTGACGTGAAATTGTAAACATTTTGAAGTGGATTTTGAAAATTCTAGAGAGAAGTTTCAAACTTTCAATAGGATTTCAACAGTTTTGAGAGGGATTTGAAAGGTTTCAATGGGAATGGGAAGAATTGGGACAAAAATTGGAAAATTTTTAAGGGACTTTGAAAAAATTTCAACTGGAATTTTAGCCATTTTTTGACGTGAAATTGTAAACATGTGCCCATGGATTTTGAAAATTCTAGAGAGAATTTTAAAAGCTTCAAGAGAATTTCAACAATTTTGAGAGGGATTTGAAAAGTTTCAATGGGAATGGGAAGAATTGGGACAAAAATTGGAAATTTTTTAAGGGACTTTGAAAAAATTTCAACTGGAATTTTAGCCATTTTTTGACGTGAAATTGTAAACATGTGGACATGGATTTTGAAAATTCTAGAGAGAATTTTAAAGGTTCAAGAGAATTTCAACAATTTTGAGAGGGATTTGAAAAGTTTCAATGGGAATGGGAAGAATTGGGACGAAAATTGGAAAATTTTTAAGGGACTTTGAAAAAATTTCAACTGGAATTTTAGCAATTTTTTGACGTGAAATTGTAAACATGTGGACATGGATTTTGAAAATTCTAGAGAGAATTTTAAAAGCTTCAACAGAATTTCAACAATTTTGAGAGGGATTTGAAAAGTTTCAATGGGAATGGGAAGAATTGGGACAAAAATTGGAAAATTTTTCAGGGACTTTGAAAAAATTTCAACTGGAATTTTCGCAATTTTGACGTGAAATTGTAAACATGTGGACATGGATTTTGAAAATTCTAGAGAGAATTTTAAAAGCTTCAACAGAATTTCCACAGTTTTGAGAGGGATTTGAAAAGTTTCAATGGGAATGGGAAGAATTGGGACCAAAATTGGAAAATTTTTCAGGGACTTTGAAAAAATTTCAACTGGAATTTTAGCCATTTTTTGATGTGAAATTGTAAACATGTGGCCATGGATTTTGAAAATTCTAGAGAGAATTTTAAAAGCCTCAACAGAATTTCAACAATTTTGAGAGGGATTTGAAAAGTTTCAATGGGAATGGGAAGAATTGGGACAAAAATTGGAAAATTTTTAAGGGACTTTGAAAAAATTTCAACTGGAATTTTAGCCATTTTTTGACGTGAAATTGTAAACAAGTGGACATGGATTTTGAAAATTCTAGAGAGAATTTTAAAAGCTTCAAGAGAATTTCAACCATTTTGAGAGGGATTTGAAAAGTTTCAATGGGAATGGGAAGAATTGGGACAAAAATTGGAAAATTTTTAAGGGACTTTGAAAAAATTTCAAATGGAATTTTAGCAATTTTGACGTGAAATTGTAAACATGTTGACGTGGATTTTGAAAATTCTAGAGAGAAGTTTCAAACTTTCAATAGGATTTCAACAGTTTTGAGAGGGATTTGAAAAGTTTCAATGGGAATGGGAAGAATTGGGACGAAAATTGGAAAATTTTTAAGGGACTTTGAAAAAATTTCAACTGGAATTTTAGCCATTTTTTTATGTGAAATTGTAAACATGTGGCCATGGATTTTGAAAATTCTAGAGAGAATTTTAAAAGCTTCAAGAGAATTTCAACAATTTTGAGAGGGATTTGAAAAGTTTCAATGGGAATGGGAAGAATTGGGACAAAAATTGGAAAATTTTTAAGGGACTTTGAAAAAATTTCAACTGGAATTTTCGCAATTTTGACGTGAAATTGTAAACATGTGGCCATGGATTTTGAAAATTCTAGAGAGAATTTTAAAAGCTTCAACAGAATTTCAACAATTTTGAGAGGGATTTGAAAAGTTTCAATGGGAATGGGAAGAATTGGGACCAAAATTGGAAAATTTTTAAGGGACTTGGAAAAAATTTCAACTGGAATTTTAGCCATTTTTTGACGTGAAATTGTAAACATGTGGACATGGATTTTGAAAATTCTAGAGAGAATTTTAAAAGCCTCAACAGAATTTCAACAATTTTGAGAGGGATTTGAAAAGTTTCAATGGGAATGGGAAGAATTGGGACAAAAATTGGAAAACTTTTAAGGGACTTTGAAAAAATTTCAACTGGAATTTTAGCCATTTTTTGACGTGAAATTGTAAACATTTTGAAGTGGATTTTGAAAATTCTAGAGAGAATTTTAAAAGCTTCAAGAGAATTTCAACAGTTTTGAGAGGGATTTGAAAAGTTTCAATGGGAATGGGAAGAATTGGGACAAAAATTGGAAAATTTTTAAGGGACTTTGAAAAAATTTCAACTGGAATTTTCGCAATTTTGACGTGAAATTGTAAACATGTGGCCATGGATTTTGAAAATTCTAGAGAGAATTTTAAAAGCTTCAACAGAATTTCCACAATTTTGAGAGGGATTTGAAAAGTTTCAATGGGAATGGGAAGAATTGGGACAAAAATTGGAAAATTTTTCAGGGACTTTGAAAAAATTTCAACTGGAATTTTAGCCATTTTTTGACGTGAAATTGTAAACATGTTGAAGTGGATTTTGAAAATTCTAGAGAGAAGTTTCAAACTTTCAATAGGATTTCAACAGTTTTGAGAGGGATTTGAAAAGTTTCAATGGGAATGGGAAGAATTGGGACCAAAATTGGAAAATTTTTAAGGGACTTTGAAAAAATTTCAACTGGAATTTTAGCCATTTTGTGACGTGAAATTGTAAACATGTGGCCATGGATTTTGAAAATTCTAGAGAGAATTTTAAAAGCTTCAAGAGAATTTCAACAATTTTGAGAGGGATTTGAAAAGTTTCAATGGGAATGGGAAGAATTGGGACAAAAATTGGAAAATTTTTAAGGGACTTTGAAAAAATTTCAACTGGAATTTTAGCAATTTTTTGACGTGAAATTGTAAACATGTGGACATGGATTTTGAAAATTCTAGAGAGAATTTTAAAAGCTTCAACAGAATTTCAACAGTTTTGAGAGGGATTTGAAAAGTTTCAATGGGAATGGGAAGAATTGGGACAAAAATTGGAAAATTTTTCAGGGACTTTGAAAAAATTTCAACTGGAATTTTAGCCATTTTTGACGTGAAATTGTAAACATGTGGACATGGATTTTGAAAATTCTAGAGAGAATTTTAAAAGCTTCAACAGAATTTCAACAATTTTGAGAGGGATTTGAAAAGTTTCAATGGGAATGGGAAGAATTGGGACAAAAATTGGAAAATTTTTAAGGGACTTTGAAAAAATTTCAACTGGAATTTTCGCAATTTTGACGTGAAATTGTAAACATGTGGCCATGGATTCTGAAAATTCTAGAGAGAATTTTAAAAGCTTCAACAGAATTTCCACAGTTTTGAGAGGGATTTGAAAAGTTTCAATGGGAATGGGAAGAATTGGACCAAAATTGGAAAATTTTTCAGGGACTTTGAAAAAATTTCAACTGGAATTTTAGCCATTTTTTGATGTGAAATTGTAAACATGTGGACATGGATTTTGAAAATTCTAGAGAGAATTTTAAAAGCCTCAACAGAATTTCAACAATTTTGAGAGGGATTTGAAAAGTTTCAATGGGAATGGGAAGAATTGGGACAAAAATTGGAAAATTTTTAAGGGACTTTGAAAAAATTTCAACTGGAATTTTAGCCATTTTTTGACGTGAAATTGTAAACAAGTGGACATGGATTTTGAAAATTCTAGAGAGAATTTTAAAAGCTTCAAGAGAATTTCAACCATTTTGAGAGGGATTTGAAAAGTTTCAATGGGAATGGGAAGAATTGGGACAAAAATTGGAAAATTTTTCAGGGACTTTGAAAAAATTTCAACTGGAATTTTAGCAATTTTGACGTGAAATTGTAAACATGTGGACGTGGATTTTGAAAATTCTAGAGAGAAGTTTCAAACTTTCAATAGGATTTCAACAGTTTTGAGAGGGATTTGAAAAGTTTCAATGGGAATGGGAAGAATTGGACGAAAATTGGAAAATTTTTAAGGGACTTTGAAAAAATTTCAACTGGAATTTTAGCCATTTTTTTATGTGAAATTGTAAACATGTGGCCATGGATTTTGAAAATTCTAGAGAGAATTTTAAAAGCTTCAAGAGAATTTCAACAATTTTGAGAGGGATTTGAAAAGTTTCAATGGGAATGGGAAGAATTGGGACAAAAATTGGAAAATTTTTAAGGGACTTTGAAAAAATTTCAACTGGAATTTTCGCAATTTTGACGTGAAATTGTAAACATGTGGCCATGGATTTTGAAAATTCTAGAGAGAATTTTAAAAGCTTCAAGAGAATTTCAACAATTTTGAGAGGGATTTGAAAAGTTTCAATGGGAATGGGAAGAATTGGGACAAAAATTGGAAAATTTTTCAGGGACTTTGAAAAAATTTCAACTGGAATTTTAGCCATTTTTTGACGTGAAATTGTAAACATGTGGACATGGATTTTGAAAATTCTAGAGAGAATTTTAAAAGCCTCAACAGAATTTCAACAATTTTGAGAGGGATTTGAAAAGTTTCAATGGGAATGGGAAGAATTGGGACAAAAATTGGAAAATTTTTCAGGGACTTTGAAAAAATTTCAACTGGAATTTTAGCAATTTTTTGACGTGAAATTGTAAACATGTGGCCATGGATTTTGAAAATTCTAGAGAGAATTTTAAAAGCTTCAAGAGAATTTCAACAATTTTGAGAGGGATTTGAAAAGTTTCAATGGGAATGGGAAGAATTGGGACAAAAATTGGAAAATTTTTAAGGGACTTTGAAAAAATTTCAACTGGAATTTTAGCAATTTTTTGACGTGAAATTGTAAACATGTGGACATGGATTTTGAAAATTCTAGAGAGAATTTTAAAAGCTTCAAGAGAATTTCAACAGTTTTGAGAGGGATTTGAAAAGTTTCAATGGGAATGGGAAGAATTGGGACAAAAATTGGAAAATTTTTAAGGGACTTTGAAAAAATTTCAACTGGAATTTTAGCCATTTTTTGACGTGAAATTGTAAACATGTGGCCATGGATTTTGAAAATTCTAGAGAGAATTTTAAAATCTTCAACAGAATTTCAACAATTTTGAGAGGGATTTGAAAAGTTTCAATGGGAATGGGAAGAATTGGGACAAAAATTGGAAAATTTTTCAGGGACTTTGAAAAAATTTCAACTGGAATTTTAGCCATTTTTTTATGTGAAATTGTAAATATGTGGCCATGGATTTTGAAAATTCTAGAGAGAATTTTAAAAGCTTCAAGAGAATTTCAACAATTTTGAGAGGGATTTGAAAAGTTTCAATGGGAATGGGAAGAATTGGGACAAAAATTGGAAAATTTTTCAGGGACTTTGAAAAAATTTCAACTGGAATTTTAGCAATTTTTGACGTGAAATTGTAAACATGTGGACATGGATTTTGAAAATTCTAGAGAGAATTTTAAAAGCTTCAACAGAATTTCAACAATTTTGAGAGGGATTTGAAAAGTTTCAATGGGAATGGGAAGAATTGGGACAAAAATTGGAAAATTTTTAAGGGACTTTGAAAAAATTTCAACTGGAATTTTAGCAATTTTGACGTGAAATTGTAAACATGTGGACATGGATTTTGAAAATTCTAGAGAGAATTTTA
This sequence comes from Streptopelia decaocto, assembly GCF_964273445.1. Lineage (NCBI taxonomy): Eukaryota > Metazoa > Chordata > Aves > Columbiformes > Columbidae > Streptopelia > Streptopelia decaocto. The sequence continues at coordinate 6,905 of NW_028115606.1, read as the reverse complement.
AAGCTTCAAGAGAATTTCAACAATTTTGAGAGGGATTTGAAAAGTTTCAATGGGAATGGGAAGAATTGGGACAAAATTGGAAAATTTTTAAGGGACTTTGAAAAAATTTCAACTGGAATTTTAGCCATTTTTGACGTGAAATTGTAAACATGTGGACATGGATTTTGAAAATTCTAGAGAGAATTTTAAAAGCTTCTAGAGAATTTCAACAATTTTGAGAGGGATTTGAAAAGTTTCAATGGGAATGGGAAGAATTGGGACAAAAATTGGAAAATTTTTAAGGGACTTTGAAAAAATTTCAACTGGAATTTTAGCCATTTTTTGACGTGAAATTGTAAACATGTGGACATAAATTTTGAAAATTCTAGAGAGAATTTTAAAAGCTTCAAGAGAATTTCAACCATTTTGAGAGGATTTGAAAAGTTTCAATGGGAATGGGAAGAATTGGGACAAAAATTGGAAAATTTTTAAGGGACTTTGAAAAAATTTCAACTGGAATTTTAGCCATTTTTTGACGTGAAATTGTAAACATGTGGACATGGATTTTGAAAATTCTAGAGAGAATTTTAAAAGCTTCAACAGAATTTCAACAATTTTGAGAGGGATTTGAAAAGATTCAATGGGAATGGGAAGAATTGGGACGAAAATTGGAAAATTTTTAAGGGACTTTGAAAAAATTTCAACTGGAATTTTAGCCATTTTTTTATGTGAAATTGTAAACATGTGGCCATGGATTTTGAAAATTCTAGAGAGAATTTTAAAAGCTTCAAGAGAATTTCAACAATTTTGAGAGGGATTTGAAAAGTTTCAATGGGAATGGGAAGAATTGGGACAAAAATTGGAAAATTTTTAAGGGACTTTGAAAAAATTTCAACTGGAATTTTCGCAATTTTGACGTGAAATTGTAAACATGTGGCCATGGATTTTGAAAATTCTAGAGAGAATTTTAAAAGCTTCAACAGAATTTCAACAATTTTGAGAGGGATTTGAAAAGTTTCAATGGGAATGGGAAGAATTGGGACAAAAATTGGAAAATTTTTCAGGGACTTTGAAAAAATTTCAACTGGAATTTTAGCCATTTTTGACGTGAAATTGTAAACATGTTGAAGTGGATTTTGAAAATTCTAGAGAGAAGTTTCAAACTTTCAATAGGATTTCAACAGTTTTGAGAGGGATTTGAAAAGTTTCAATGGGAATGGGAAGAATTGGGACAAAAATTGGAAAATTTTTAAGGGACTTTGAAAAAATTTCAACTGGAATTTTAGCAATTTTTTGACGTGAAATTGTAAACATGTGGCCATGGATTTTGAAAATTCTAGAGAGAATTTTAAAAGCTTCAACAGAATTTCAACAATTTGGAGAGGGATTTGAAAAGTTTCAATGGGAATGGGAAGAATTGGGACAAAAATTGGAAAATTTTTCAGGGACTTTGAAAAAATTTCAACTGGAATTTTAGCCATTTTTTGACGTGAAATTGTAAACATGTGGACATGGATTTTGAAAATTCTAGAGAGAATTTTAAAAGCTTCAAGAGAATTTCAACAATTTTGAGAGGGATTTGAAAAGTTTCAATGGGAATGGGAAGAATTGGGACAAAAATTGGAAAATTTTTCAGGGACTTTGAAAAAATTTCAACTGGAATTTTAGCCATTTTTTTATGTGAAATTGTAAACATGTGGCCATGGATTTTGAAAATTCTAGAGAGAATTTTAAAAGCTTCAAGAGAATTTCAACAATTTTGAGAGGGATTTGAAAAGTTTCAATGGGAATGGGAAGAATTGGGACAAAAATTGGAAAATTTTTCAGGGACTTTGAAAAAATTTCAACTGGAATTTTAGCCATTTTTTGACGTGAAATTGTAAACATGTGGCCATGGATTTTGAAAATTCTAGAGAGAATTTTAAAAGCTTCAACAGAATTTCAACAATTTTGAGAGGGATTTGAAAAGTTTCAATGGGAATGGGAAGAATTGGGACAAAAATTGGAAAATTTTGAAGGGACTTTGAAAAAATTTCAACTGGAATTTTAGCAATTTTGACGTGAAATTGTAAACATGTGGACATGGATTTTGAAAATTCTAGAGAGAATTTTAAAAGCTTCAACAGAATTTCAACAATTTTGAGAGGGATTTGAAAAGATTCAATGGGAATGGGAAGAATTGGGACGAAAATTGGAAAATTTTTAAGGGACTTTGAAAAAATTTCAACTGGAATTTTAGCCATTTTTTTATGTGAAATTGTAAACATGTGGCCATGGATTTTGAAAATTCTAGAGAGAATTTTAAAAGCTTCAAGAGAATTTCAACAATTTTGAGAGGGATTTGAAAAGTTTCAATGGGAATGGGAAGAATTGGGACAAAAATTGGAAAATTTTTAAGGGACTTTGAAAAAATTTCAACTGGAATTTTCGCAATTTTGACGTGAAATTGTAAACATGTGGCCATGGATTTTGAAAATTCTAGAGAGAATTTTAAAAGCTTCAACAGAATTTCAACAATTTTGAGAGGGATTTGAAACGTTTCAATGGGAATGGGAAGAATTGGGGCAAAAATTGGAAAATTTTTAAGGGACTTTGAAAAAATTTCAACTGGAATTTTAGCCATTTTTTGACGTGAAATTGTAAACATGTGGACATGGATTTTGAAAATTCTAGAGAGAATTTTAAAAGCCTCAACAGAATTTCAACAATTTTGAGAGGGATTTGAAAAGTTTCAATGGGAATGGGAAGAATTGGGACAAAAATTGGAAAATTTTAAGGGACTTTGAAAAAATTTCAACTGGAATTTTAGCCATTTTTTGACGTGAAATTGTAAACACGTGGCCATGGATTTTGAAAATTCTAGAGAGAATTTAAAAGCTTCAAGAGAATTTCAACAATTTTGAGAGGGATTTGAAAAGTTTCAATGGGAATGGGAAGAATTGGGACAAAAATTGGAAAATTTTTCAGGGACTTTGAAAAAATTTCAACTGGAATTTTAGCCATTTTTTGACGTGAAATTGTAAACATGTTGAAGTGGATTTTGAAAATTCTAGAGAGAAGTTTCAAACTTTCAATAGGATTTCAACAGTTTTGAGAGGGATTTGAAAAGTTTCAATGGGAATGGGAAGAATTGGGACAAAAATTGGAAAATTTTTCAGGGACTTTGAAAAAATTTCAACTGGAATTTTAGCAATTTTTTGACGTGAAATTGTAAACATGTGGCCATGGATTTTGAAAATTCTAGAGAGAATTTTAAAAGCTTCAACAGAATTTCAACAATTTTGAGAGGGATTTGAAAAGTTTCAATGGGAATGGGAAGAATTGGGACAAAAATTGGAAAATTTTAAGGGACTTTGAAAAAATTTCAACTGGAATTTTCGCCATTTTTTGACGTGAAATTGTAAACATGTGGACATGGATTTTGAAAATTCTAGAGAGAATTTTAAAAGCTTCAAGAGAATTTCAACAGTTTTGAGAGGGATTTGAAAAGTTTCAATGGGAATGGGAAGAATTGGGACAAAAATTGGAAAATTTTTAAGGGACTTTGAAAAAATTTCAACTGGAATTTTAGCCATTTTTTGACGTGAAATTGTAAACATGTGGACATGGATTTTGAAAATTCTAGAGAGAATTTTAAAAGCTTCAAGAGAATTTCAACAATTTTGAGAGGGATTTGAAAAGTTTCAATGGGAATGGGAAGAATTGGGACAAAAATTGGAAAATTTTTCAGGGACTTTGAAAAAATTTCAACTGGAATTTTAGCCATTTTTTTATGTGAAATTGTAAACATGTGGCCATGGATTTTGAAAATTCTAGAGAGAATTTTAAAAGCTTCAAGAGAATTTCAACAATTTTGAGAGGGATTTGAAAAGTTTCAATGGGAATGGGAAGAATTGGGACAAAAATTGGAAAATTTTTCAGGGACTTTGAAAAAATTTCAACTGGAATTTTAGCCATTTTTTTATGTGAAATTGTAAACATGTGGCCATGGATTTTGAAAATTCTAGAGAGAATTTTAAAAGCTTCAAGAGAATTTCAACAATTTTGAGAGGGATTTGAAAAGTTTCAATGGGAATGGGAAGAATTGGGACAAAAATTGGAAAATTTTTAAGGGACTTTGAAAAATTTCAACTGGAATTTTAGCCATTTTTTTATGTGAAATTGTAAACATGTGGACATGGATTTTGAAAATTCTAGAGAGAATTTTAAAAGCTTCAACAGAATTTCAACAATTTGAGAGGGATTTGAAAAGTTTCAATGGGAATGGGAAGAATTGGGACAAAAATTGGAAAATTTTTAAGGGACTTTGAAAAAATTTCAACTGGAATTTTAGCCATTTTTTGACGTGAAATTGTAAACATGTGGACATGGATTTTGAAAATTCTAGAGAGAATTTTAAAAGCTTCAAGAGAATTTCAACAGTTTTGAGAGGGATTTGAAAGTTTCAATGGGAATGGGAAGAATTGGGACAAAAATTGGAAAATTTTTAAGGGACTTTGAAAAAATTTCAACTGGAATTTTAGCCATTTTTTGACGTGAAATTGTAAACATGTGGACATGGATTTTGAAAATTCTAGAGAGAATTTTAAAAGCTTCAACAGAATTTCAACAATTTTGAGAGGGATTTGAAAAGTTTCAATGGGAATGGGAAGAATTGGGACAAAAATTGGAAAATTTTTCAGGGACTTTGAAAAATTTCAACTGGAATTTTAGCCATTTTTTTATGTGAAATTGTAAACATGTGGCCATGGATTTTGAAAATTCTAGAGAGAATTTTAAAGCTTCAAGAGAATTTCAACAATTTTGAGAGGGATTTGAAAAGTTTCAATGGGAATGGGAAGAATTGGGACAAAATTGGAAAATTTTTCAGGGACTTTGAAAAAATTTCAACTGGAATTTTAGCCATTTTTTTATGTGAAATTGTAAACATGTGGCCATGGATTTTGAAAATTCTAGAGAGAATTTTAAAAGCTTCAAGAGAATTTCAACAATTTTGAGAGGGATTTGAAAAGTTTCAATGGGAATGGGAAGAATTGGGACAAAAATTGGAAAATTTTTAAGGGACTTTGAAAAAATTTCAACTGGAATTTTAGCAATTTTGACGTGAAATTGTAAACATGTGGACATGGATTTTGAAAATTCTAGAGAGAATTTTAAAAGCTTCAACAGAATTTCAACAATTTTGAGAGGGATTTGAAAAGATTCAATGGGAATGGGAAGAATTGGGACGAAAATTGGAAAATTTTTCAGGGACGTTGAAAAAATTTCAACTGGAATTTTAGCAATTTTGACGTGAAATTGTAAACATGTGGACATGGATTTTGAAAATTCTAGAGAGAATTTTAAAAGCTTCAAGAGAATTTCAACAATTTTGAGAGGGATTTGAAAAGTTTCAATGGGAATGGGAAGAATTGGGACAAAAATTGGAAAATTTTTAAGGGACTTTGAAAAAATTTCAACTGGAATTTTAGCCATTTTTTGACGTGAAATTGTAAACATGTGGACATGGATTTTGAAAATTCTAGAGAGAATTTTAAAAGCTTCTAGAGAATTTCAACAATTTTGAGAGGGATTTGAAAAGTTTCAATGGGAATGGGAAGAATTGGGACAAAAATTGGAAATTTTTTAAGGGACTTTGAAAAAATTTCAACTGGAATTTTAGCCATTTTTTGACGTGAAATTGTAAACATGTGGACATAAATTTTGAAAATTCTAGAGAGAATTTTAAAAGCTTCAAGAGAATTTCAACCATTTTGAGAGGGATTTGAAAAGTTTCAATGGGAATGGGAAGAATTGGGACAAAAATTGGAAAATTTTTAAGGGACTTTGAAAAAATTTCAACTGGAATTTTAGCCATTTTTTGACGTGAAATTGTAAACATGTGGACATGGATTTTGAAAATTCTAGAGAGAATTTTAAAAGCTTCAAGAGAATTTCAACAATTTTGGGAGGGATTTGAAAAGATTCAATGGGAATGGGAGGAATTGGGACGAAAATTGGAAAATTTTTAAGGGACTTTGAAAAAATTTCAACTGGAATTTTAGCAATTTTTTGATGTGAAATTGTAAACATGTGGACATGGATTTTGAAAATTCTAGAGAGAATTTTAAAAGCTTCAACAGAATTTCAACAGTTTTGAGAGGGATTTGAAAAGTTTCAATGGGAATGGGAAGAATTGGGACAAAAATTGGAAAATTTTTAAGGGACTTTGAAAAAATTTCAACTGGAATTTTAGCCATTTTTTGACGTGAAATTGTAAACATTTTGAAGTGGATTTTGAAAATTCTAGAGAGAATTTTAAAAGCTTCAACAGAATTTCAACAATTTTGAGAGGGATTTGAAAAGTTTCAATGGGAATGGGAAGAACTGGGACAAAAATTGGAAAATTTTTAAGGGACTTTGAAAAAATTTCAACTGGAATTTTAGCCATTTTTTGACGTGAAATTGTAAACATGTGGCCATGGATTTTGAAAATTCTAGAGAGAATTTTAAAAGCTTCAACAGAATTTCAACAATTTTGAGAGGGATTTGAAACGTTTCAATGGGAATGGGAAGAATTGGGACCAAAATTGGAAAATTTTTAAGGGACTTTGAAAAAATTTCAACTGGAATTTTAGCCATTTTTGACGTGAAATTGTAAACATGTGGACATGGATTTTGAAAATTCTAGAGAGAATTTTAAAAGCTTCTAGAGAATTTCAACAATTTTGAGAGGGATTTGAAAAGTTTCAATGGGAATGGGAAGAATTGGGACAAAAATTGGAAATTTTTTAAGGGACTTTGAAAAAATTTCAACTGGAATTTTAGCCATTTTTGACGTGAAATTGTAAACATGTGGACATAAATTTTGAAAATTCTAGAGAGAATTTTAAAAGCTTCAAGAGAATTTCAACCATTTTGAGAGGGATTTGAAAAGTTTCAATGGG
>NW_028115607.1:0-17875 GCF_964273445.1 Streptopelia decaocto | reverse complement strand
GTTGAGTTGACCTGGGTTGGGTTGGGTTGGGTTGAGTTGACCTGGGTTGGGTTGGGTTGACCCAGTTGGGTTGGGTTGAGTTGGTTGGGTTGGGTTGACACAGGTTGGGTTGGGTTGACCCACATTGGGTTGGGTTGGGTTGAGTTGGTTGGGTTGGGTTGACCCAGGTTGGGTTGGGTTGACCCACATTGGGTTGGGTTGGGTTGAGTTGGTTGGGTTGGGTTGACACAGGTTGGGTTGGGTTGAGTTGACCCAGGTTGGGTTGGGTTGAGTTGGTTGGGTTGGGTTGAGTTGGTTGGGTGGGGTTGACCCATGTTGGGTTGGGTTGACCACACTGGGTTGGGTTGAGTTGGTTGGGTTGGGTTGACACAGGTTGGGTTGGGTTGAGTTGACCCAGGTTGGGTTGGGTTGAGTTGGTTGGGTTGGGTTGACCCACGTTGGGTTGGGTTGAGTTGGTTGGGTTGGGTTGACCCATGTTGGGTTGGGTTGACCCACACTGGGTTGGGTTGAGTTGGTTGGGTTGGGTTGACACAGGTTGGGTTGGGTTGAGTTGACCCAGGTTGGGTTGGGTTGAGTTGGTTGGGTTGGGTTGACCCACGTTGGGTTGGGTTGAGTTGGTTGGGTTGGGTTGACCCACGTTGGGTTGGGTTGACTTGGTTGGGTTGACCCAGGTTGTGTTGGGTTGGTTGGGTTGAGTTGCCCCCAGTTGCATTGTGTTGTGTTGGTTGCTTGTGGGGCAGCACACCCCACACCTTCCCCACCCCCCCCCATTCCCCCACCCCCCCACCCCCCCCACCCCCCCCGTCCCCCCCACCTGGAAGAAGGTCATGGTGGAGCCGGCGTGGATGGTCCCGTACTCGATGTTGGTCTGGTCGGCCAGGTCGTCGGCCGACTCCACGGGCACCTCCATGCGCTGCACCGTCAGGAACGCCGCCAGGTTGGCCGTGTACGACGAGATGATGATGAGCGTGAACGCCCACCTGCCCCGGCGCCCCACGGGGTGGTCAGGGGGGGTCACCCCGACGGGGACCCCCCCGTCCCGCCCCCCCCGGTCTCACCAGACGCCGCTGACGCAGCGCGTGGAGAGCGCGCGGGGCAGCACCTCGGAGCCCTGCTGCAGGAACCCGCCCACCGGCAGCCACAGGCTGGTCCCCAGCGTGAACTGGTTCTCCAGCAGGGGGCGCTGCTGCTCGCGCGGCCACGGGTGCGGGTGGTACCACTCGTAGGGGCTCAGGCTGGGGGGGGGAGGGACCCCTCAATGTCACCAGAACGCTGAGGGGACCCCTAAACCCATCATGGAGCCACCAGGACCCCAAAACCCATCATGGACCCCTCAATGTCACCAGAACGCTGAGGGGACCCCTAAACCCATCACGGACCCACCAGGACCCCAAAACCCGTCATGGACCCACCAGGACCCCTCAATGTCACCAGAACGCCGAGGGGACCCCTAAACCCATCATGGACCCACCAGGACCCCAAAACCCATCATGGACCCCTCAATGTCACCAGAACCCCGAGGGGACCCCTAAACCCATCATGGACCCTCCAGGACCCCAAAACCCATCATGGACCCCTCAATGTCACCAGAACACCGAGGGGACCCCTAAACCCATCATGGACCCACCAGGACCCCAAAACCCATCATGGACCCCTCAATGTCACCAGAACGCTGAGGGGACCCCTAAACCCATCATGGACCCACCAGGACCCCAAAACCCATCATGGACCCCTCAATGTCACCAGAACACCGAGGGGACCCCTAAACCCATCATGGACCCACCAGGACCCCAAAACCCATCATGGACCCCTCAATGTCACCAGAACGCTGAGGGGACCCCTAAACCCATCATGGACCCACCAGGACCCCAAGGTGTCCACAGAACCCCGAGGTGACCCCAAAACCCATCATGGACCCACCAGGACCCCAAAACCCATCATGGACCCACCACAATGTCCCTGGAGCTCCCTCCAAACCCACCAGTGCCCCCCTGGGACCCCCCTGCACCCCCAAACTCTGTCTTTGGGGTCCGGCAGCACCGGGGGTGCCCCCAGGGGGGCGTATTTTGGGGTCCCCCCTCACCGCGCGGCCAAGAAGAGGACGCAGCTGACGGCCAAGTAGGCCAAGAGCATGAAGAACCAGACGGCCGGCGAGAAGGGGTCCAGGAAGGAGAAATACCCGGGTCGGCGCCCCTGGAATTTGGGGGACACATCGGTCACGCCCCCCCGGACCCCCCCCGGGGTCCCCCCCAGGTTTTGGGGACCCCCCGGTACCATGTGGACGCGGTAGAGGATGCTGATCCCCAACGTCATGAAGGGTTTGGAGAAGTCGATGACCTTCTCGCGCTCGGCCGTGATGGTGAAGGCGGCCACGGCCAGGTCGGCTTTCTGGGGGGACCCCGATATCCAGTGACCCCCCCGCAGGGCGCCCCAATAGCCCCCCGATGCCCCCAAAGGTCACAGGGGGTGTGGGATGATCCGGGAGAGGCGGGAAATGGGAGAAATGGCCCCAAAAAACAGACCAAGATGCCCCAAAATCCACCTCAGGAGACCCCAAAACCCACCCCGGGACACCCCAGAACCCCCCAAAAACGTCCTAGGACCCCCCAAAACCCCCCAAATCCACCCCAGTACACCTCAAAATCCACCCCAGGAGACCCCAAAATCCACCCCAGGACCCCCAAAATCCACCCTGGGACACCCAAAATCCACTCCAGGACCCCCCAAAACCCATCCCAGGACCCCCGAAACCCACCCTGGGACACCCCGAAACCCACCCCTGGACCCCCCAAAATCCACCCTGGGACACCCCAAAACCCACCCCAGGACACCCCAAAACGCCCTATAAATCACCCCAAAATCACCCCATAGATTTCCCCAGGACACCCCAAAACCCCCATAACAAACCCCAGGACCCCCCCAGAACCCACCCCAGACCACCATTCCCCTCCCAGACCCCCCAAAACCCCCCAGGACCCCCCGAATCCTGGGCGCGTACCCGGTTGATGAGCTCGCCCACCATGCCGGTCCAGGAGCCGTTGGGCTCGGGGGCCCCGTACAGCCCATCCCCCACCAGGCGCAGCTGGAAGCGGAAGTTGAGCAGCGCGGCCAGTTCGGTCAGCATGTCCACGCAGAACCCCTCGTAGCGCTCCGGGGAGCCCCCCACGCGCATCACGTAGGGGTTCTCCTGGGGGGACACGGGGGTCAGCCAGGGGGACCCGATGGGGACCCAACAGGAACCCAATGGGACTCAACGGAACCCAACAGAACTCAATGGAACTCAAGGGAACCCAATGAAACCCAACGGGAACCAATGGAGACCAAACAGGAACTCAACAGAACCCAATGAAACCCAACGGGAACCAATGGAGACCAAACAGGAACTCAACGGAACTCAACGGGACCCAACGGAACCCAACGGGAACCAATGGAACCCAACAGAACTCAATGGAACTCAACGGAACCCAATGGAACCCAACGGGAACCAATGGAGACCAAACAGGAACTCAACGGAACTCAATGAAACCCAACGGGAACACATGGAGACCAAACAGGAACTCAACGGAACTCAATGGGACCCAACGGAGCTCAATGGAACCCAATGGAACCCAACAGAACTCAATGGAACTCAATGGAACCCGATGGAACCCAACGGGAACCAATGGAGACCAAACAGGAACTCAACGGAACTCAATGAAACCCAACGGGAACACATGGAGACCAAACAGGAACTCAACGGGACCCAACGGAACCCAACGGGAACCAATGGAACCTAACAGAACTCAATGGGACCCAACGGAGCTCAATGGAACCCAATGGAACCCAACAGAACTCAATGGAACTCAATGGAACCCGATGGAACCCAACGGGAACCAATGGAGACCAAACAGGAACTCAACGGGACCCAACGGAACCCAACGGGAACCAATGGAACCTAACAGAACTCAATGGGACCCAACGGAACTCAACAGAACTCAATGGAACTCAACGGAACCCAATGGAACCCAACAGGAACCCAATGGGAACCCAATGGAGACCCAACGGGAACCCAACGGAACTCAACAGAACCCAACGGGAACCAATGGAACTCAATGGAACCCAGCAGAACTCAACGGAACTCAATGAAACCCAATGGAACCCAACGGGAACCAATGGAGACCAAACGGAACCCAATGGAACTCTTCAATGGAACTCAACGGGACCCAACGAGACCCAACAGAACTCAATGGGAACCAATAAAACCAACAGGACCCAATGGGACCTAACGGGAACTCAATGGGACCCAATGGGAACGCAACGGAACTCAATGGAACTCAACGGAACCCAATGGAGACCCAACAGAACCCAATGGAAGTCAACGGGAACCCAATGGAACTCAACGGGAACCCAACAGAACTCAATGGAACCAAATAGAACCCAACGAAACTCAACGGAACTCAATGAAACCCAATGGAACCCAACGGGAACCAATGGAGACCCAGCGGAACCCAATGGAACTCTTCAACGGAACTCAACGGGACCCAACAGAACTCAATGGGAACCAATAAAACCAACAGGACCCAATGGGACCTAACGGGAACTCAATGGGACCCAACGGGAACCCAACGGAACTCAATGGAACTCAATGGAACCCAATGGAGACCCAACAGAACCCAATGGAAGTCAACGGGAACCCAATGGAACTCAACGGGAACCCAACAGAACTCAATGGAACCAAATAGAACCCAACGAAACTCAACGGAACCCAACGGGACCCAATGGGAACCAATGGAACTCAACGGAACCCAAAGGGAAGCCAATGGAACCCAATGGGAACCCAATGGGGATGGGGACAACCCAACGGGAACCCAAGGCGACCCCAAGATGACCCCAATGGTGACCCCCCCCATGGTGACCCCCCCATGGGGACCCCCAAGGGGACCCCGCTGGGGACTCACCAGGATGGTGGTGACGATGAGGGTCCGGTTGGCCAGGCTGGCCGAGGCGTTGAAGGCCAAGGTGGTGGAGTCCATGGCCAGGGTGTGGTTGGAGAACCACACGCCCACCTGGGGGGACACGGCAGGTGTGGGGCAGCCGTGGGGCAGCCGTGGGGCAGCTATGGGGCAGCCATGGGGCAGAGGGTGGGTGCAATGGGGAGGATGCCATGCAGGGCACAGATGGTTTGGGATTTAGGGCAGTTATGGGGCAGATGTGGGTGATTTTGGGGGGCGATGTGGGTCATTTTTGGGGCGCTATGGGGCAGCTATGGGGCGCTATGGGGCGGACCTGCCGGCTGCCGTCCCGCCCGGCCTCCAGCACGCTCAGGCTGTAGTTGGTTCGCTGCCCTTTGCTGTTGAACTCCACACGCCCCGTCAGCCCCTCGTACTCCACCTGCAGGACCCCAAAACCTGAGCACCCCAAAACCCGGGGGGTCCCCCCCAGGAGGGTCTTGGGGACCCCCAGGGGAGGGTTTTGGGGTCCCCAGAACAATCCAGGACCCCCAGGAGGGGTTTTGGGGTCCCCAGAGTCTTTGAGGTCCCCGGAGGAGGGTTTTGGCATGTTTGGGGGTGGTTGGGGGGTCCCATGGAGGTTTTGGGGTCCTTGGGGTATTTGGGGTCCCCGGGTCAGATTTTGGGGTCCCTGGGGCTCTTTGGGATCCCCAGGTGGGTTTTGGGGTCTCAGGGGGGTTTTGGGGTCCCCAGGTCAGATTTTGGGGTCCCGGGTGGGTTATGGGGTCCCATGCAGGTTTGGGGTCCCCAGGGGTTTTGGGGTCCCCGGGTCAGGTTTTGGGGTCCCGGGTGGGTTTTGGGGTGCCCAGGGGGGTACTGGGGTCCCCGGGTCAGGTTTTGGGGTCCCGGGTGGGTTTTGGGGTCCCATGGAGGTTTGGGGTCCCCGGGTCAGATTTTGGGGTCCCGGGTGGGTTTTGGGGTCCCCAGGTCAGATTTTGGGGTCCCTGGGTGGGTTTTGGGGTCCCCAGGGGGTTTTGGGTTCTCCAGGTCAGGTTTTGGGGTCCCAGGGGGGTTTTGGGGTCCCGGGTGGGTTTTGGGGTCCCCGGGTCAGGTTTTGGGGTCCCGGGGGGGTTTTGGGGCGCTCACCATGCGCAGGTAGTTCATGAGGCTGGTGCCGTGGGGCCAGATGCCGGGGGTCCCGCAGCCCAGGGGGCGCCCGCCCCCGATGTCCTGGCTGCGGTTCAGCTCGCGCACGGCGCCGACCACCACGTGCAGCGCGTCGAACAGCAGCGCGGCCGACAGCTGCGGACAGACAGACAGCCCGTCACCCCCAACGGGCCGGGGGGCGCCCCAAAGGGTCATTGAGTTGACCCCAAAGATCGTTGGGTTGACCCAAAGGGTCGTTGGGTTGACCCAAAGGGTTGTTGAGTTGACCCAAAAGATCGTTGGGTTGACCCAAAGGGTTGTTGAGTTGAACCAAAGGGTCGTTGGGTTGACCCAAGATCGTTGAGTTCCTCCCAAGATCGTTGAGTTGCCCCCAAGATCGTTGAGTTGCCCCAAAAGATCATTGGGTTGACCCAAAAGATCGTTGGGTTGACCCAAAAGATCGTTGGGTTGACCCAAAGGATTGTTGGGTTGACCCAAAGGATCATTGAGTTGACCCAAGAACATTGAGTTGGGGAACAAGACCATTGAGTTGCCCCCAAGATCGTTGAGTTGGGGAACAAGACCATTGAGTTACACCCCAAGATCATTGAGTTGCCCCAAAAGATCATTGAGTTGCCCCAAAGGATCGTTGGGTTGACCCAAAAGATCGTTGGGTTGACCCAAGATCATTGAGTTCCCCCCAAGATCATTCAGTTGCCCCCAAGTCTGTTGAGTTGCCCCCAAGATCGTTGAGTTGACACAAAAGACCGTTGAGTTGACCCAAAGGCTCGTTGGGTTGACCCAAAGGTCGTTGGGTTGACCCAAAGGGTCGTTGGGTTGACCCAAAAGATCGTTGGGTTGACCCAAAGGGTCGTTGGGTTGACCCAAAGGATCGTTGGGTTGACCCAAAGGGTCGTTGGGTTGACCCAAAGGATCGTTGGGTTGACCCAAAGGGTCGTTGAGTTGACCCAAAGGGTCGTTGAGTTGACCCAAAGGGTCGTTGGGTTGACCCAAAGGGTCATTGGGTTCCCCGAAGACCATTGAGTTCCCCCCAAGATCGTTGAGTTGACCCAAAGGGTCGTTGGGTTGACCCAAAAGATCGTTGAGTTGCCCCCAAGTCTGTTGAGTTGCCCCAAAGGATCGTTGGGTTGACCCAAAGAGTCGTTGGGTTGACCCAAGATCATTGAGATCCCCCCAAGATCATTGAGTTGCCCCCAAGATCGTGGAGTTGCCCCCAGGATCATGGAGTTGCCCCAAAGGACCATTGGATTCCCCCCAAGATCGTTGAGTCCCCCCAAGATCGTTGAGTTGACCCAAAGGACCATTGGATTCCCCCCAAGATCGTTGAGTCCCCCCCAGATCACTGAGTTCCCCATTGGGTTCCCATTCATTTTTGAGGTCCCCCAACATTTTTAAGGGTCCTCCCCCATATTTCAGGGTCCCACTTGACTTCTGGGGTCCCTCCCTGTCCCCCCTAGTCCTTGGTTCCCCCCCAAGGCCCCCAGATCCCCCACAAGACCCCCAGATCCCCCCAAGATCGTTGAGTTCCCCCCAAGATCGAGTTCCCCCCAAGATCATTGGGTTCCCCCAAGATCATGGGATTCCCCCAAGATCATTGATTTCCCCCCAAGATCATTGAGTTCCCCCCAAGATCGTTGGGTTCTCCCCAACATCATTGGGTTTTCCCCAAGATCATTGAGTTCCCCCCAAGATCGTTGGGTTCCCCCAAGATCATTGAGTTCCCCCCAAGATCGAGTTCCCCCCAAGACCCCCCAATTCCCCCCAAGATCGTTGAGTTCCCCCCAAGATCATTGAGTTCCCCCCAAGACCCCTTAATTCCCCCCAAGATCACTGAGTTCCCCCCAAGATCATTGAGTTCCCCCCAAGATCATCGAGTTCCCCCCAAGATCGTTGGGTTCCCCCCAAGACCATCGAGTTCCCCCCAAGCTCGTTGGGTTCCCTGAAGCTTTTGGGCCCCCCATTGGATTCCCATTGGGTTTTTGGGCCCCTCCCGGGGTTTGTGGGTCCCCCCCCCGTTTCGGGGTCCCCGTGGGGGTCTCGGGGTCCCCCCCTCACCGCAGGGCCGGGGTAGGGGCCGCGCTCGCAGCTCTCGCGCCACGACATGTTGAGGCTGCGCACGAACTCGGGGTAGAAGCGATGGCTGGTGTTGAACATGGAGAAGCCCAGGACCGAGCGGGGGGCGTCGCCCCCCAGGCGCAGCAGCGGGAAGTCCTGGGGGGGGCACAGGGGGGGTCAAGGGGCAGTGGGGGTCAGTGGGGGTCAACAAGAGTCAATGGGGGTCAATGGGGGTCAATGGGGGTCAACGGGGGTCAATGGGAATCAATAGGAGTCAAAGGGGTCAATGGGGATCAATGGGGTCAATGGGGATCAATGGGGTCAATGGGGTCAACAGGGGTCAACGGGGATCAATGGGGGTCGATGGGAATCAATGGGGGTCAACGGGGGTCAACGTGAGTCAATGGGGGTCAATGAAGGTCAACAGGGGTCAATGGGGGGCAATGGGGGGCAATGGGGGTCAACGGGGGTCAGTGGTTGTCAATGGGGGTCAATGTGGGTCAATGGGGGTCAATAGAGGGCAATGGGGGTAGTGGGGTCAGTGGTGGGTCAATGGGAGTCAACAGGGGTCAACGTGAGTCAACAGGGGTCAATGGGGTCAATGAAGGTCAACAGGGGTCAATGGGAGTCAACGGGGGTCAACGCAAGTCAATGGGGGTCAATGAAGGTCAACAGGGATCAATGGGGGTCAATGAAGGTCAACAGGGGTCAATGAAGGTCAGTGGGGGTCAATGGGAATCAATGGGGGTCAACGAGGGTCAAGGGGGGTCAAGGGGGGTCAAGGGGGATCAATGGGGGTCAACGGGGGTCAATGGGGATCAATGGGGGTCAATGGGGATCAATGGGGGGTCAATGGGGGTCAAGGGGGGTCAATGGGGATCAATGGGGGGTCAGTGGGGGTCAGGACTCACCATGGTGGTCAGGATGTACTTGTAGAAGGCCGAGGTCATGCCCAGCTCAGCGGCCTGGGGGGCAAACAGGGGGGTCTGCCCCATAGCGGCCCCACAGCCCCCAGCCCCCCAACCCCCAGCCCCACATCCCCAGCCCCCCAAGTCCCCACCTTGCTGAGCACCAGCCGCGCCACCGAGGCGTTGGCGTCGATGACGATGACGGGGACCTTGTCGTCGCGGATCTCCTTGAGCAGGGGGGTGGGGTCCTGCGCCCCCTCCAGCACCCGCACCGACAGCGTCTCCCGCGAGATCAGGAACCCCCGCACCAGCTCCTCCAGCCGCAGGAGGCCTGGGGACACCATGGGGACACTGGGGACACTGGGGGCAGTGGGGGCAGTGGGGGCGATGGGGGCGATGGGGGCGATGGGGACAATGGGGACATTGGGGACGATGGGGGCGATGGGGACATTGGGGACGACGGGGGCGATGGGGGCGATGGGGGCAATGGGGGCGATGGGGGCAATGGGGACATTGGGGGCGATGGGGGCAATGGGGACATTGGGGGCGATGGGGGCGATGGGGGTGATGGGGGCGATGGGGGCAATGGGGACAATGGGGACATTTGGGTCATTGGGGACATTGGGGACAATGGGGGGAATGGGGACAATGGGGACATTGGGGGCGATGGGGACAATGGGGACAATGGGGACATTGGGGGCGATGGGGGCGATGGGGACATTGGGGACAGTGGGGGCGATTGACCCCCAATACCCCCCCCATATCCCCCAATACCCCCCCAATGACCCCCAATGACCCCCAATAAACCATCCAATGACCCCCCCATGATCCCCAATGACCCCCCAATGACCCCCCATAACCCCCAATAACCCACAATACCCCCCAATGACCCCCAATAACCCCACCATATCCCCCCATAACCCCCCCATACCTCCCCCAATAACCCCCCAATGACCCCCAATGATCCCCAATACCCCCCCAATGACCCCCAATGATCCCCAATACCCCCCCAATGACCCCCAATGATCCCCAATAACCCCCCAATGACCCCCAATGATCCCCAATACCCCCCCAATGACCCCCAATGATCCCAAATACTCCCCCTTATCCCCCAATACCCCTCCAATAACCCCCCGTAAACCCCCTAACGACCCCCAATACCTCCCCCAATGACCCCCAATGAGCATCATAACCCCCCAATAACCCCTATAACCCCCCAATAACCCCCCCAATAACCCCCAATACCCCCCCAATAACCCCCAATGAGCACCATAACCCCCCAATAACCCCCCCAATGACCCCCAATGACCCTCCATGACCCCCTATAACCCCCAATAACCCCCCAATAACCCCCCTATAACCCCCAATGACCCCCAATAACCCCCCATAACCCCCAATACCCCCGCAATGACCCCCCATAACCGCATAAACCCCCCCAATGACCCCCCATAACCCCCATAAACCCCCCCAATGACCCCCAATGATCCCCAATACCCCCCCATATCCCCCCATAACCCCCAATAACCCCCCCCAATGACCGCCAATGATCCCCAATACCCCCCCCATCCCCAAATACCCCTCCAATAACCCCCCATAAACCCCCAATGACCCCCAATACCCCCCCAATGACCCCCAATGACCCCCAATACCCCCAATAAACCACCCAATGCCCCCCCCATGACCCCCAATGACCCCCAATTACCCCCCATAACCCACCCAATACCCCCCCAATGGCCCCCCCAGACCCCCCCCATGCCCCCCCCTACACTCGGGCCGTGCGCAGATGAGGGCGGCGGGGGGGCTGTGCAGGCGGCGCAGCAGCCCCCCAAGAACCCCCATAACCCCCAATAAACCACCCAATGCCCCCCCCAGGACCCCCATAAACCCCCCCAATGACCCCCCATAACCCCCCATAACCCCCAATAGCCCCCCAATGACCCCCCAATGATCCCCAATACCCCCCCATATCCCCCCAATGACCCCCATAACCCCCAATAACCCCCCCAATGACACCCAATGACCCCCCAATGATCCCCAATACCCCCCCATATCCCCCCAATGACCCCCCATAACCCCCAATAGCCCCCCAATGACACCCAATGACCCCCCATAACCCCCAATAGCCCCCCAATGACACCCAATGACCCCCCAATGATCCCCAATACCCCCCCATATCCCCCCCAATGACCCCCCATAACCCCCTATAACCCCCCCAAAGCCTCCCCCAATGACTCCCATAACCCCCCCAATGACCCCCCATGACCCCCCATAAACCCCCACAAAGACCCCCCCAGACCCCCCCCGTGCCCCCCCCTACACTCGGGCCTGGCGCAGATGAGGGCGGCGGGGGGGCTGTGCAGGCGGCGCAGCAGCCCCCCAAGAACCCCCATAACCCCCATAACCCCCATAACCCCCATGTAACCCCCCCAATGACCCCCATAACCCCCATAAGCCCCCCCATAACCCCCATGTAACCCCCCCAATGACCCCCAATACCCCCCCAATGACCCCCCCAGGCCCCCCCCATGCCCCCCCCTACACTCGGGCCTGGCGCAGATGAGGGCGGCGGGGGGGCTGTGCAGGCGGCGCAGCAGCCCCCCCACGGCGCCGCTCACGTCCTCGTTGCTGGGGAACAGGCTGAGGGCGGCGAAGCGCAGCAGGGGGGGCGGGGGGCGTCCTCGGGGCCCACCTTGATGTGCGGGATCTGGGGGGGTCACAGGGGTCAGGGGGGTCAGGGGGGGGCGGGGGGCGTCCTCGGGGCCCACCTTGATGTGCGGGATCTGGGGGGTCAGGGGGGGTCAGGGGGGGGTCAGGGGGGGCAGGGGGGGCGGGGGGGTCATGGGGGGTCAGGGGGGTCAGGGGGTCACAGGGTCAGGGGGGGCGGGGGGGTCAGGGGGTCAGGGGGGGTCAGGGGGCTCGGGGGGGTCAGGGGGGTGGGGGGCGTCTCGGGGCCCACCTTGATGTGCGGGATCTGGGGGTCACGGGGGGTCACGGGGGTCACGGGGGTCAGGGGGGCGGGGGGGGTCATGGGGGGTCAGGGGGGTCAGGGGGGTCACAGGGGTCAGGGGGGTGGGGGGCGTCCTCGGGGCCCACCTTGATGTGCGGGATCTGGGGGGGCGGGGGGGGCGGGGGGGGTCAAGGGGTCATGGGGGGTCATAAGGGTCAGGGGTCAGGGGGGTCACGGGGGGTCAGGGGGGGTCATGGGGGTCAGGGGGGTCCCAGGAGGGTCTGGGGGTGCCCAGGGGGTCCCTGGGGTGCTCAGGGGTCCCAGAGTCCCTGTTTTGGGGTCCCAGGGGGTCTGGGGAGTTCCCAGGGGGTTTAGGGGGTCCACAGGGGGTTAAGGAGTCCCCAGGTCCTTGTTTTGGGGTCCCAGGGGGTCTGGGGGGTTCCCAGGGGGTTTTTAGGGGTCCCAGGGTCCCTGTTTTGGGGTCCCAGGGTGTTCTGGGGGGTTCAGGGGGTTCACAGGTCCCAAGGGTTTTGGGGTTCCCAGGGGGTTCAGTGGGTCTGGGGTGTTCCCAGGGGGTCTGGGGGGGTCCCAGGAGGTTCAGAGGGTTCCCAGGTTGTTCAGTGAGTTTGGGGGGTTCAGGGGGTCCCAGGGGATTTGGGGGGTTCAGTGGGTCTGGGTGGTTCCCAGGGGGTTTGGGGGGTTCAGGGGGGTCCCCGAGGTCCCTGTTTTGGGGTCCCTGGGGGGTTCAGGGGGTCCCAGGGGTTTCAGGGGTTTGGGGTCCCTGTTTTGGGGTCCCTGTTTTGGGGTCCCAGGGTGTCCTGGGGGGTTCAGGGGGTTTGGGGGGTCCCAGGAGGTTCAGGGAGTTTGGGGGGTTCAGGGGTCCCTGGGTCCCTGTTTGGGGTCTCTGGGGGGTTCAGGGGGTTTGGGGGTTCCCAGGGGGTTCAGGGGGGTCCCAGGTTGTTCAGGGAGTTTGGGGGTTCCCAGGGTTTCCCAAGGGGGTTCAGGGGGTTCAGGGGGTTCCCAGGGGGTCCCAGGGGGTTCAGGGGTCCCCGGGGTGTTTTGGGGGGTCCCAGTTTTGGGGTCCTCACCTCCTTGTCCCCGCAGATGTGGCTGACGGTGGCGGCTGCGGCCGGACTGGCGGCCGGACCCAGGACAGACAGAACCCCCCGGGGCAGCACCTGGCACACTGAACCAGTACGGACCAGTTCAGACCAGTATGGACCAGTATAGACCAGTACGGACCAGTATAGACCAGTACAGACCAGTACGGACCAGTACGGACCAGTACAGACCAGTATGGACCAGTTCAGACCAGTATGGATCAGTACAGACCAGTATGGACCAGTTCAGACCAGTACAGACCAGTATGGACCAGTATAGACCAGTACGGACCAGTTCAGTCCAGTATGGACCAGTACAGACCAGTACGGACCAGTTCAGACCAGTATGGACCAGTACGGACCAGTTCAGACCAGTATGGACCAGTACAGACCAGTATGGACCAGTACGGACCAGTTCAGACCAGTACAGACCAGTTCAGACCAGTACGGACCAGTTCAGACCAGTACGGACCAGTTCAGACCAGTATGGACCAGTACAGACCAGTACGGACCAGTACAGACCAGTTCAGACCAGTATGGACCAGTACAGACCAGTATGGATCAGTACAGACCAGTATGGACCAGTACAGACCAGTTCAGACCAGTATGGACCAGTACAGACCAGTACGGACCAGTACAGACCAGTTCAGACCAGTATGGACCAGTACAGACCAGTATGGATCAGTACAGACCAGTATGGACCAGTACAGACCAGCATGGACCAGTTCAGACCAGTGACCCAGGACAGACAGAACCCCCGGGGCAGCACCTGGCACACTGAACCAGTACGGACCAGTTCAGACCAGTACGGACCAGTTCAGACCAGTATGGACCAGTACAGACCAGTATGGACCAGTTCAGACCAGTGACCCAGGACAGACAGAACCCCCCGGGGCAGCACCTGGCACACTGAACCAGTACGGACCAGTTCAGACCAGTATGGACCAGTATAGACCAGTATGGACCAGTACGGACCAGTGACCCAGGACAGACAGAACCCCCCCGGGGCAGCACCTGGCACACTGAACCAGTACGGACCAGTTCAGACCAGTATGGACCAGCTCAGACCAGTGACCCCCCCCACTGACCCTCCAATCCATCCCAGTTCATCCCAGTGCCCCCAATCCATTCCAATCCATCCCAGTCCATCCCAGTTCATCCCAGTGCCCCCCCAATCCATCCCAGTCCATCCCAGTTCATCCCAGTGCCCCCCCAATCCATTCCAATCCATCCCAGTCCATCCCAGTTCATCCCAGTGCCCCCCCAATCCATCCCAGTCCATCCCAGTCCATCCCAGTGCCCCCCCAATCCATCCCAGTTCATCCCAGTTCATCCCAGTGCCCCCCCAATCCATCCCAGTCCACCCCAGTCCATCCCAGTGCCCCCCAGTGCCCCCCCAATCCATCCCAGTCCATCCCAGTCCATCCCAGTCCATCCCAGTCCATCCCAGTTCATCCCAGTGCCCCCCCCAATCCATTCCAATCCATCCCAGTTCATCCCAGTGCCCCCCAATCCATTCCAATCCATCCCAGTCCATCCCAGTTCATCCCAGTGCCCCCCCAATCCATCCCAATCCATCCCAGTCCATCCCAGTGCCCCCCCAATCCATCCCAGTTCATCCCAGTGCCCCCCCAATCCATCCCAGTCCATCCCAGTTCATCCCAGTGCCCCCCAATCCATCCCAGTTCATCCCAGTGCCCCCCCAATCCATCCCAATCCATCCCAGTCCATCCCAGTGCCCCCGATCCATCCCAATCCATCCCAGTTCATCCCAGTGCCCAGGACAGCCCCATACTGGCTGTCCCGCTGCAGCCCCCAGTATAACCAGTACAAACCAGTACCCCATTATAACCACTATAATCAGTACACCCAGTATCCCCAGTATCCCCAGTATCCCCAGTATCACTCACTGCTGGCCGTGCTCTCGTACTGGCTGTCCCCCCCAATTCGAACACCCCAGTATCCCCAGTATCCCCAGTATCACTCACTGCTGGCCGTGCTCTCGTACTGGCTGTCCCCCCCCAATTCGAACACCCCAGTATCCCCAGTATCACTCACTGATGGCCGTGCTCTCGTACTGGCTGTCCCCCCCCAATTCGAACACCCCAGTATCCCCAGTATCACTCACTGCTGGCCGTGCTCTCGTACTGGCTGTCCCCCCAATTCGAACACCCCAGTATCCCCAGTATCACTCACTGCTGGCCGTGCTCTCGTACTGGCTGTCCCCCCCCAATTCGAACACCCCAGTATCCCCAGTGTCACTCACTGATGGCCGTGCTCTCGTACTGGCTGTCCCCCCCCAATTCGAACACCCCAGTATCCCCAGTATCACTCACTGATGGCCGTGCTCTCGTACTGGCTGTCCCCCCCCAATTCGAACACCCAGTATCCCCAGTATCACTCACTGCTGGCCGTGCTCTCGTACTGGCTGTCCCCCCAATTCGAACACCCCAGTATCCCCAGTATCACTCACTGCTGGCCGTGCTCTCGTACTGGCTGTCCCCCCCCAATTCGAACACCCCAGTATCCCCAGTGTCACTCACTGATGGCCGTGCTCTCGTACTGGCTGTCCCCCCCAATTCGAACACCTCCACCTCCAGGCGGGGCCGGGGACTCGAACCCAGGGCCCCCAGGAGCCCGTTGAGCTGCTCCGCGCCAGCGCCAGCGCCAGCCGCTGCCCCCCCCGCACGGGGCCGCCCTCGTCCAGGATGGCCGCTGGGGGGGGGGGGGGGAAATGACGTCACAGACCGCCCCCGGACCCCCCCATGTCCCCCCATGTTCCCATGTCCCCCCATGTCCCCCCATGTCCCCCCATGTCACCCTGTGCCCCCCAGCCGCTGCCCCCCCCCGCACGGGCCGCCCTCGTCCAGGATGGCGGCTGGGGGGGGGAAGGGACGGCAGTGACCCCCCGCACCCCCCCATGTCCCCCCATGTCCCCCCATAATCCCCTGTCCCCATGTCCCCCTGTGACCCCCCCATATCCCCCCATGTCCCCCCATATCCCATGTCCCCCCATGTTCCCCCATTGTCCCCATATCCCCCCCATGTGCCCATGTCCCCCATGTCCCCCCCATCCCCATGTCCCCCCATTTCCCCATGCCTCCCCATGTCCCCCCATGTCCCCCCATATCCCATGTCCCCCATGTTCCCCATGTCCCCCATGTTCCCCATGTCCCCCCATGTCCCCCCATATCCATGTCCCCCCATGTTCCCCATGTCCCCCATGTTCCCCATGTCCCCCCATGTCCCCCCATCCCCATGTCCCCCCCATTTCCCCATGCCTCCCCATGTCCCCCCATGTCCCCCCCATCCCCATGTCCCCCCATGTCCCCCCATCCCCATGTCCCCCCATGTCCCCATGCCTCCCCATGTCCCCCCATGTCCCCCCCATCCCCATGTCCCCCCCATGTCCCCCATGTCCCCCATGTCCCCATGTCCCTCTGTCCCGCCATGTCCCCCCCATACCCCCCATATCCCCATGTCCCCCCCTGTCCCCATATCCCCCCATAATCCCTACGTCCCCCGCATCACCCATTCCCCCCCCCCGCCCCCATGTCCCCATGTCCCCCCATATCCCCATGTCCCTGTGACCCCCCCATTCCCCCCCATGTCCCCCCATGTCCCTCTGTCCCCATATCCCCCCATATCCCCATGTCCCCCCGGCCCCATGTCTCCATGTCCCCCATGTCCCCCCATCCCCATGTCCCCCCCATATCCCCATGTCCCCCCATATCCCCATGTCCCCCCCATATCCCCCCATGTCCCCCCCATATCCCCCCACGTCCCCCCCTGTCCCCATATCCCCCCATGTCGCCCCCATGTGCCCCCATGTCCCTCTGTCCCCCATGTCCCCCCCACCCCCATGTCTCCATGTCCCCTCATGTCCCCCCATGTCCCCCCCATCCTCATGTCCCCCCCCATATCCCCGTGTCCCCCCCATGTCCCCCCATGTCCCCTGTCCCCATGTCCCTATATCCCCCCATGTCCCCCAATGTCCCCCTGTCCCCTCACCCATGCACAGGGGGGAGGGTCCCCATGTCCCCCCTGTCCCCCCCTGTCCCCCCATGTCCCCCAATGTCCCCTCACCCATGCGCAGGGGGAGGGTCCCCATGCCCCCCCCATGTCCCCAATGTCCCCCCTTGTCCCCATGTCCCCCCATGTCCCCCCATGTCCCCCCATGTCCCCCAATGTCCCCCTGTCCCCTCACCCATGCGCAGGGGGCAGGGTCCCCATGTCCCCCATGTCCCCCATGTCCCCCCCTGTCCCCATGTCCCCCATGTCCCCCCATGTCCCCCATGTCCCCCCTGTCCCCTCACCCATGCGCAGGGGGAGGGTCCCGCCGCTCCCGGGGGCGACCCCCCCCCCCACCAGCAGCAGCAGCAGCAGCAGCAGCGCGGGGGCCGGCGGCATCGTCCCCCCCGCATGGGGACACGGCGGCCTGGGGACAATGACCCCCCCATGAGACCCCCCCTGTACCCCCAAACAACCCCCCATCGTCCCCCCCGCATGGGGACACGGCGGCCTGGGGACAGCAATGGGGACCCCCCCATGAGACCCCCAAACAACCCCCCCATCGTCCCCCCCGCATGGGGACACGGCGGCCTGGGACAGTGACCCCCCCATGAGACCCCCCCTGAGACACCAACCCCCCATCGTCCCCCCGCATGGGGACACGGCGGCCTGGGGACAGTGACCCCCCCATGAGACCCCCAAACAACCCCCCCCATCGTCCCCCCCGCATGGGGACACGGCGGCCTGGGGACAGTGACC
>NW_028115608.1:0-19592 GCF_964273445.1 Streptopelia decaocto | reverse complement strand
CCCGTTACCCTCTCATTCACCCTTCTTTTTTGATAGGAAAGGTGATAAGGATGAAGGAAGAGAGACTTAGACTTGCAAATCAGAAAGTTTTTAAAGGCTTTACTAATGCTGCTAATAAATAGACAAAATATACAAAACCAGTCTTGAATGTCCCAGGGTAGAGCAGCTTTTAACCACTCCTGTGGTGGACAGAGCTGGTGTGACTCCAGCGGATGCAGGCAGGCACCCAGGAGTCATGGGCAGGACTTTACAGCAAACCAGAACTGGATACAGGGATTTCAGGCCTGGCCTCAGCTCACAGGCCCAGCAGGCAGGGTCCTCTCTAGATGCCAGCCATGGTTGAAGGGAGTGAGACCCTCATGATCTCTCTCTTGTATAGGGTTATGATATTTACGGGATGGAATACTCAGATGGTCAGTTTTAGTCACCTGTTCTGTCCACCCCTCCTCGCAAATATGTCCTGTTATCAGTTAATCTTGTTTACCATAGTAATAAATCTAAACATGAGCCTCTTCAGCATGCCGTTGGTCATCTTATCAGCACCGAGCACAGTGTCCAAGGACTAACATAAAGACTTAAAGAATAATTATTTAATGCCTAAAGTTGCATTAAATGTTAAAATATTTCATTCCTTTTCACAGTTATAATTCTTCTCTAAATACAGACCTACTTGGCATACTGGTTGTGTATTTTATAATTTTGAAAAGAATTTTAAAAGCTTGTCTTTTTAGAGCAGAGAATTTAACCACCACACCAGGGAATCAATGCCTGCCAGCCTCTCCATATGTTCCCTACACTCATAAGGCCTCTTGCAGTAATACTTGCATAACAAATGTAAATACAGTTCTGGACCAAGTTTCTCTCAGATGAGCACACATCAAAGACTTGTGTCAGCGAAGAGACTTTTCCTTCATCTGTTGCTACCCAGCTTTGAACACTGTCTTCTATTTCTTTGTTTAAATTTTATAATAGTGACTGCATAATTTTAAAAAGCAGACCCTTCCTAAGGGCAAAAATTTGCCCCTTACGCATCTTGACACGTACCTTACTCTCTGAGTGATCCTTTTAAGTCAAGCACCAGTTTTTGACTTCAGTTTGTCAAGTAATACTCTGATACGAATGGATGTGGTACAGAATGATGAATGGATATGTAGAGCAAAATATTACTCAGTGTAGTTCAATCATGGGAATATACACATGGAGGAACAGCAAGTGTCTCAGTCACATTGGTGATCAGGTGCTCACACAAGGTTTCCACTGAAATCTGAGGCAGCTCCTACCCAGAGTTACTTGGGTAATCAGGAGTTGATTCTGAGTAATAAATTAGCTCTTATAATGAAGGGTTAGAAGGTATGATATACCTTACTCATATGTTTTTTAAATACTGCATGGGTGATCCAGGGAACTGCAGAGGAGTAAACCTTAAAACTCTATCTGCTAAAAATGTTGAAATGAAACTTCAAAACAGAATAATAAAACACCTGGAAGATCATCTAATAAGAATGGTTAAACCAGTATAATTTCTGACAACGGAGATTCAATCTGTTCAATTTTTTTTGAATGTACTAGTAAGGGAGAGGGAAAGAGAAGATCAGCTTATGTAATCTATTTAGTGTTTTAAAACATCTGACAAGGTGTGTTACTATAAGCTACTAAAAGAAAATAGTAATGGGAAGAATTGCAAATGTTATATTAAACTGGCTAAGAGATCAGAAAAAAGAGAAGCAAAGGACAATTTTAATCAAGAAAAAGGATTTGTTGAATATATATATATATATAGTAAGGAACAGACAACACAGTGATATATGAAAATCAGCAGTGATAACATTAAGAAGAACAGTTAACACAGAAGGGAGACACCTTAAATGCTCATACCACTCTCATGCTTATAAATTAATTATATCACCTCAGGAAATGAACTTCAGCATCACTGAAAATAGTTCAATGAAGACTTCTGTTCAATGCACATTTGCATTCAAGAGCAAATGAAGTATTGGATGTATGACAGAAGTGATAGAGAATAATGTGAAGGTATATAATAACTTTATGTACACTATGTTTTTTCTCATATCTGTAACATTGTCCATATACAGGCCAAATGATTTCTATGAATTTAGAGAATTTAGAGACAATTTATACAAGAAATAGAATTTGCAAATGGAAATTACTTGAATGAAAGAGAATAGAAAGATTTGGGCTTTTTTATTTTTGATAGAAAAAAATGATACAATAAAGTTATGTATCACAACAATGAGGATGGAAAAGACATATTGAGGGGCTCTGTTCCTTGATAAAGGAAAGTAACATTCTTCAGAAGTGGGAAGAAACAATTAAAACACTGTTTTTCCAAAATACCTTTCTCCTTTGGCATATGATTATGCTTCAGAACTCACTGCAGAACATGTCCCTGAGGCCAAGAAACACTGAGACTGAAAATTTGGCTGAAATTAAATAAACAAAAGGTATAAAAATTACAGATTGGTATGAGTTAAAATCTCTGCTCTTCAGCACTTGGTCTCAATTCTAAATTTTAGTGATTAGGATGCAGGAAATTTACCCTGTATCTGCTTGTGCAGAAAGCTCAAAAGGCTCAGGAGACCTGTGGGCTAGGAACCCAGTGGTGAGCTTCGAAGAGCCACTGATTAGGGGTGGTAGGAATTACCATTTCCTGCTGAGGATAGAAGAGCATTGTGGAAAATGAGGGGACACATCTTCAGGAGGAGGTCTGGTATGCACCAGTTTTCCCCAGAGTCCCATTCCTGACCTCAGAGACACCCCTTATATAAATCTTGTCCTCTTTTCACTAGCAGAAATTCTGGTTTGGTAAAGTTTTTTGACTTCAGAATTTTCATTTGAAAGTAGGTCAGGATCACGGGAAGGTATTCAGAGCAGCGGTAGTGCCACCAGTTTGGACTGATTGACCGCTGAATGGAACTGGCCATTCGATGGCAAATGGGTAAATACTGTATTACTTACACCTCATGTGTGGTGGGAGCTGTGCTGTCTGAGTCACAAGAACAGAACAAATGGCTTGAAAGGATACACCATTAAAAAATGACATTGTCCTCTTTTGGGAAGCAGTTAACACCAAGGGACACCTATACAAAATACGGGAGAAGTATGGGCTGTAGTCAGTCTTCTAAAGAACCCGGATACAAGACCAGGAAAAAAAAAAAAAGGAAGATATTCTGACCTTTTCCTCTGGCATCTGGTGTTGGCTGCTTGATGTAGAGGAAGCAGAAATGCAAAGTGGCTGCTAGTCTCAATATATAACTCAGTATATATAAGGGTGATTGTACAACTTCTTACTTTATATTATTTGTCTTCAAATAAAAGTAAGAGGAGAAAAATCTTTTCTGGTGACCTTGTGGAACAACAAATTAAGTTGTTGTCACAGCAGCAACCTGTGAATTCTATTGATGATCCAGGTTACAGAGGATTTACTTGTAAATAACTACTTGTGCATGTATGACATAGTAAGTATATCTGTGTTTATAAGCCTCAGCTCTAAACTGGAAATGTCAAATGCAATATAAGAAAAAAATTCTGTAGTACCATGACATCAATAACCATTGTATAATT
The DNA here is from genome assembly GCF_964273445.1 of Streptopelia decaocto. Lineage (NCBI taxonomy): Eukaryota > Metazoa > Chordata > Aves > Columbiformes > Columbidae > Streptopelia > Streptopelia decaocto. Next base: position 16,010 of record NW_028115608.1, on the reverse strand, counting down.
GTATTATAGTCATTGTAAGTCATTACTGAGCGTGCTAAAGTATCAGTATTAAAGTCTTGTTATTCACTGCACAATCAGAGTAAACAAGACAGAACTATTTGTTGAAAACCAATGCCAGCTAATTCAGAGGGTAATGGAATATCTTTAAGGAACAGAGCATTTATTCCATGAACCCTAAATCCTATGAAATAAGTTGTGTCTTCCCCCCCAAAAATCATTGAAGTGGCATATACTTAAACCATAGAACTCATTGGGCCTTGTCAGCATGGGTCCTCAGAAGAATTCGTTCTTTGTAGAAGACAATCTGCTTTGACTGTAAGATCCTCTAATTTTGTGAAAATCTTTGGAATTACCTAGAAGACTCAGTACCAGATGAAGAAAACCAAAAGGCCAGTTAACACAAGACATCAAGCAACATGGCAAGAAGGAATTTTGCTGTTATTGGCTCTTCAGGCATTATGGGTCATCTGGTGGGAAATGGCCTTTGGTTCTCTGTGTTGGGAGACATAGGTTGACTTCTATCACTTGATTTTATTTATGGAAAATTGTACTTTAAAATGATTCTACAGGGCTGCTGCTGCCAGAGAAGTGCATTGTGTGCCCTGTCTGTGGTATAAATTAAAAAAAAAAAAAAGAAAAGAAAAGAAAAGAAAAGAAAAAAGAAAAATAGAAAAAAAAGAGCCAAATTTCTATTGTTTGTATAAGAGATGTATGAGTGATTTTAAATCCACTTACTTGTTTCATAGTGAATCTGAATGTTTCCTTGTGTTTTTTTTTTTCTTTTATTTTTTTTTATACTTCTATTTTGAAGAATATTTTTTCCCTGTAAGCTGGCTGAAGGGATAAGGGAGGACTTGAGCTGATTGTAATGTTCATTAATGTGGCCTACAAAGTAGATGACAGAGCTGGCAAAGAGTATAATAACATATGACCAGCATGTATTGTTAGTACGAGACAACAAGAAAAAGCAACTAGTAGTTCTACTGTTTTACTGTCTTCAGATAGTTTAAAAAATTGAGGTACTGATAACATTTACAGTTTAATGCAGCTGAGCAGTAAAGGAGGATGGTGATACAGCAGATAAAAAGTTACTTTGAGTCTAACAGAGCCACAGCTTCATAGACAGGTGTGAGACTGTAGCTGTTGGATTTACAGGCTCAAAATCTGTAACAGAATATACCAAATACTGACACAAGGATGTTTGTCCTGCAATTATAGATGTTACTCTTGTGAACATTGTGATTGAAATTTCAGAAGCTACTTCAGATCATGCAAATTCTTTGCAATCTCCAGAGAGAATTTGCATTCTTACTTCCATTTGTTTTAAAAATTAAAAAAAATCCTTAAGGAATATAAATTATCAGTAGGTGTGAGTGTTTCTTCTCTTCTGTAGCCTCTTGATAACAGTCTAGAAAAACTTAACACACAGAAGTCTGGACATTTTTTTACTTTTATGGTCTGTTATTAAATCTGAAAAGAATTCTCCCTGAAAAGATGAGATCATTATTTGTAATTTTCCATCTTTTAATGAGCAATGTGTGACATTTTCAGAATAGATGGAGTATCTCTCATTACAAAATTTTTGAAATAAAGAGAAAAGTATTGCAGTTATGAATCAAATGCAATTTGGATGCTAATCCATGTTTTCCCTGGAGTTTGAGTAGGATAAATGCTGGGATAAACAAAACCAAAAGTGATACTAGTGGAATTCATTCCTGTCAGAACTGTTAGAATGCTAAACAAGTTATGTACCACAGCTAACAATTCTTTTCAAATGAAATTCAAAATAGTTGTTGTCAAGGTTCCTTCCTCAGTGAATGTAGTACCATCTAGACACTGATGGAAAAGGCAGAACAGAAGACAGTGTATGATTTTCGGCATTCAATCTAAAATTTCAGGGTTCATTTTCATAGAGAAGTACTTACACAGTAAGTAATGGTATAAATATATATGCAGCCTACTAGGCGCTTTAGCTTTCCCAGCAGGCATTGGTAACATGCATGTTTATACATTTATGCTCCCTATGCTGAATTTATTTTAAAGGAATTAAAGTGTTATTGTACCATAGATCAACCTTCAAAACAAACAAACAAACAAACAAACAAACAAACAAACAAAACACTACATTAAAAACATCTTTGAAATAAAAATGAGACATACTGTCTTTTGAAGCGTGAAAAGCCAAAATGCTGCTGAAAGTCATGAAGTATTTTTATTGATGTCATAGAAATCCACCAGCATAAAATTGATTTACAAGAAATCATAGTCATAATTCACCTTCCATATTTTTGGCATTCACTTCCTGAAAGGTGTCACCAAAATATAGAGATTAATTTCATTCAGCTAAGAAAAACAAGAGTATCCAACTTCAGTTACTCAGTCTTTACACCTGGTGGAAATCATATGAGTGGTTAGGAAGTTCCTCAGCAAATGGATGGCTTGTGACCAGTAAGCTTGAATTTAGCAAGAAAAATTTAAAGCAGACAATAGATTTCAGAATTGTAAGTGCCAAGTGTTCTTTTCTGTATGGAGTTGATCAGCCTTTCTTGGAGGTTGAATAACTTGCAATTAGAAAAAAAATCAGTCTCCTCCTTAAGTTCCATTTGTATCTTCAGATGTTAATTCTGGCATGTGATGATTTAAATGTTACTTATTTTTTCCAACATAGTTGCTTCTGCCATAACTGCAGTAAGATTTTCAAATCCATGTATAATTTAAAAGTCTAGTAATATTACTTTTGTCAAATCAGAACAGAGTTGTCTGATGGGTTTTTCTGCAGAAGCAGACAGTATGTCAGTATGCATTAATGATCAACATCTTTATGAGAAGATTAGAGAAATCAATTGTTTCTTTTTGAAAAATGTAAACCTTTGCACAAGCAGTTATCCTAATTTGCATTAATGGATTTACTTGCAAAGATCTTTTCCTTTGGAAGTCTTGTGAAATATGTTCAGTGTTGAAATATGTTTAGTATTGAAATATGAAATATGTTTAGTATTTTTTTAGTGTCTTTGAAGCTAGACAAGCTTTTTATAGATAGGTGACCTTAGTGGGATGATCGTAGTACTGACATGAAAAATACAAACTTATTTTATAGTACATATGCTTTCATTTATTATCTGAAGAGCAATATATACAAGGAGGAAAACTGTACAAATGTTACATCTGATGTGAATTGAGTGAGAAATAAAAAACTACCACAGCATCTTTGTGGTATGGTAGGTATTCTGTTGCCCTCAAAGCTGCCACAGTGAACTTTCCTGAAGCATTCTCTCTTTTTTTTTCTTTTTTAATTTAGTGTTTTTCCCATGTTTATTTGTTGAATTACCTTTGAAAATTGTTAAAGTTGTTAAATTACCTTTGAAAATTAGTATTTTAATAGTACTGAAAATTTAACAAGTACTAAAAATAGAAAAGCATTCAAATAATTTCCTAAGTATAAACAAAATAATTTTCAAGATTGGCTCACTGAGAGAGAGTCTGTACTTACAGTTTGGCAACATTGTCTTACTCAACTGTGAAGCAGGTATTTTCAAAGGCATAAATCACAATTGCTAACTCTCTTTATACCTTAAAAAAATACCCTATAGTCCTTTTCAGACAAAGTAGTTCTTTCCCTCTCACATTTTCAAAGCCATATGCCTACTCTTTTTACATCAAGATGGAAAAAAACTGTAGACACGAAGTTTATGCTGTGATGGCCTTTTCCAGCTCTCATTGATTTCACCAGAAGCTGGATAGGGTTCCCTGAGCTCAACTGAGAAAATATAGTAACAAGTAACCAAGATTTTGCCCTAAAAATGGTCTTTACTCTTACACTGGCCAGTCTTCTACTTACTTCCAGAACTTCAAGCTCCTCAGTTTTACAAGACTGACCAAGAGTATAATTTAGAAAAAAAAACCACCTCTGTTTTATTACAAACCTAAACAGTTTCATTTGATGTTTGAATTGATCCTTTCTCAAATATGTAAATCTTATAGCTTACAATTTTACCTCAAAGGATTCTTTCTTGCTTTAACTGACGTTTATCATGTAGATACAGTAGAGAAGGATTATTTATCTTGACAGCAGCCTGACAACAAAACATCTATACTATGATTAAGCTAATTTCTAGATTAGAAGGCTCACACTAGCACTTTCTACCGCTGGTGTCACTGTGACTGTTGTAGTTATCTTAGTCTTTGGTGTTTTGCATTTTTTCCCAAAGAATGCCTGAAGATTTCTGATTTATAGAACACCCGTCAGAACTACATAAAACCACAGAACAGCAGTAACATGATCTACAGGATTTTACTAGAATATCCTGCCATTTATATTTGATTTTGAGGGAAATTTCATGTTAGTCATTGTCTTGAAATTGACGTCCTGTTTATAGGGTCAGAATTATATTTGTCCTTTTACTTCCTAATTCTCAAAACTTTGGACATCTAAACCTTGACTTTATTTTAGAAGTTGCGCTTTAGTTTTTTTGAGTTTTAAGTGTGTATGTATTTTGGCAAGTGAAGGAGATTTATGGGAGAAAAAAAAAAAAAAAAGAAGAGATGGCAGTTTCAGTTGTCTAGATAGCTAAACAGAGATGCAAAAGAGCCTTCAGGAGCCTTCATACTTTAAAATGAAAAAGCTTAAGGAAAATGGAATTTAAAGAGTTGGATTACACTCTGAAGAAGGGGAAGCTAGAATTAAGACATAATGCATAATCTCTGTTTTCAAGAAAGGTTAAGGTCAAAGAGGAATTGTTAGGATAATTGAACAGTCCCATTCATCAACAGGGATTGTTAACCATGTTAGTTTTTTATAGACCTTACTGAGCAGATCATGTGCCAGTACAGATTCAACTGAAGTGTCATTCAGAGCCAGTACAAGTGCTCAGGTAGAATACAAGTGGAATGACATATTGAAGTGCAACTTGGGGTGGGAGGTAGAGTGTCACTTTAGCAGCCTGGATCTAATTCGTAAGAGTAGACTATATTCCTCCCTAGAGACAGAGTTTATAAAAGAACACAGAAGCATTCCATGACACTGTGTTACTGCTGTGCGTGCTGATGCTCAAGCAAGCCTGACTCACAGCTGAGTTAGATACTGTCTGGTCTTTGCACCAAACAGTTTAAATGAACAGCAGTTTGTGAAGCCAAAAGGGTGGGTTCAGAAAGAAAAGTTGGGTCTATTCTTGTACCTCTGTTAGGTTTAGCACCTTTTTCTGGTCTTATTTTGTTCATGGACAGATATATCAAACCATTCACTCTTTTTTTAAAAACAAACAAACAAACAAACAAACAAAAAAACCAACAACAAAAAAAACCCCCAAAAAACTAGTTTTGTGCTAATAGTAATTTTATGCATTCTAATGTTAGGTATTGAGGTAGTGTTTTGTTTAATTCGGGAGTAGTGTGTCCCCATATTTTGTTAGGCAATCTTTTACTCTGAGCCCCAAATAATTCAGTGAATCGGTCCAAAACTGCAGGGCAAATATCCAGAAATGACTATACAAGCAAAGACAATTCCATTTAATTAATAGATTATGAGAAATTTTAAACATTTCACCCAGACAATAAATCCTATAGTATCTTATTTTTCCAGGGAATGATGCCATATATACTACCTGTGTGGTCCAGAAAGGAGATGGAAAAGAAACTTTAGACTTCTACTGTTTCCATACTAGCCTGATGAAAAATGTCGTTGAGTGAAATATGGTTTTTAAAGGCCCCTGATGTAACTTAAAGTGGAAGGTATTCAGCTGTATAAAATATGAATAGGTGAACAATCCAACAAGCAATGCCTCAAAGCATCAGGGCCCTCACAGATCACAATTTCAAAAATATGTTGAAGCATCCATTTAGCTATCAGAGGCCTGTTCAACAACTCTTCTTGAGTAACCACAGCAAATATAACTTATTTTGTTTTATAACTACAATATGGCAAATAAATAACACTGTTTTCTTATGTTGCAACAGGTTCAGAAGTTTAGCTTCAGTCAATACATAGACTCATCATAGTGTACAGATTATCATACTACTGACAGATGCTGTTAAATATGAAATACTTTCAATGCAGATATAAAGCACTATGTGAAGAATCCTGTAAAGGAGAATCACAGAGAATCCATATGGTATTTTTTCTTTTTTATATATGGTGTTTATATGGTTATGCATGTAGTTATAAATACAGTTTTTCAAAGTCCCTCACTGTTCGAATAAAAAATTAATATGCAGAGATAGACTGAAAATTGGTTATTTCTAGTTGCAATTAGACGAAAATGTACTTCTTTGCTGCAATAACATAGGGCTGATTGTAATGCTGAAAACAATGGCTAGATTGATTTGGACTATTTTATATACTTCAAATAATCCTTCAAACACATGATTTATTAACTGCTATTGTTGTTTAAAGAGAATCCTGTGGATTAAAAAAACTGTCCTGTGTCTCATTTTGTATGACCTACCCCCATGAGAAGCAGCTATAAAAGTGTTAAAGTAAGTGAGCTGAAGATTTTGATTTGGTAGTATGTTACACTTGCACAGGTGTTAATGAGCATAAAAGATGCAAGCAATGAAGAGTCAGCCCCAGATACTATATATAGATATATATATAAAAATTATCCAATATATCCATCTCCATCACTCTTCATGTCTTCTCTTTTTCTCAGTGGCTCACCAGACAGTAATGTTCTCAGATCAAATATTCTCTATAAATTGGGAGAACATTGAGCTGATTTATGAGGCTTTTAGCTATTACATACTTACCTACTCAATAAAAGTACTTACATCATATGACACACAAGCTACCTCCACAAACCAAGATTCACTCTTAAAGTGACACATATATCAAATGTTAATGTGATTTCCTGTACCTAATATATCACTTAAGGGCAAATAACGGGCATTCCATTGTATATATTTATTATTTCTTCATTAATTGTTCTTTGTTTTCTCAGACAGCATTTTTCTACTCTTGTGGCTTTCTCTTACACATAAATATATTCTTTAGCATTAAAAAAAATGGAACTGAAGTTGGAAAGGCAGACAGAGATGGGTTGTAGGAATAAGAGGAACAAAGAGACTGTAATTTTCTAAACTTTGGGTTTTGTTTTCAGTCTTGGAATTAAGTAGCTGTGGATGCTTACGTGTAATAAGAAAAAAAAAATGGAGAATTGTAAATGGATTTTGGTTAAAATATGTGTCTTGCTTGCAAAATAGACCAATTGGTTTATGTAATAACTGTTAACCTTCAATTAACTAAGAATAAGATTGCAACCAGATAAAACTGATTTTTAATAACAAAGTATGTCTGGCCAACATGGTCTGTTAAGTGCACATTTCATTGCACTGGAGGAAGATGTACTGTCTAGGCTATTATTTTAGAACTCAAGCCACAGTATCATTACAAGTTTTTGGAGTAAAGATAAAATTGAGGGAAAGAAAGTCATGAAGAGGGAGGTAGATAAGATTGTGTTTATTTTGCATGGAAGCTTAGGACAAAGCCTGAGATTTTAAGTCTTGACCATCTTTTAAAAACATGTTTGAGAATCTCAGTAGAGATTTTGACCATCCACTTCCTATAAAAACATATTGCACTTTGTAGACATCACTCCAGAAAAGGTACTTCCTACCTCAATTCCACTTGTAACAGAAGTATTTAAATAAGCTATCATTCAATAGATGGAAATTGCCTATTTTGGATATCTTTTGTCATCAAGTCTGTTTCCCTTTAGAGCCACAGGACTGCCTTGTTCCAGGATCTCTCAGCCTCACTAATGCTCAGCTTGTGTGTCACAAGGTCTCAAATGATTTCTCAAGCAGCGAAAATTACTTTTCTTTGCAGACTTTTACGTGATTCATTTTTGCCAGATGTACCCATGAGAGAGAAGGGGATAGAAGAATAACATGGATGATAGCAAAATTAACCAATGACATGTTAGTGCTGTAACTTGTAACCAATAGTGAAAAGTCACATGAACTGGTAGAATTGTATAAAAATGCACTTGTAGCAATAAATGGAACCCTATTACTTTCATCTTGAAGGAACCTGGTCCATGTCGTTTGTCCGTCTCAACCGCGACAGCCAGATAGCTGCAAAGTGGCCTACCTGTGCAGAAACAATGAAAGTCAACATGAAAGTGTTGTCAGTAAAACAGAGAGAACATACCACAGTATAAATAATTCCCAGACTCCCACACTCTAATAGTTTCCATAAAGTTTCCAAGCTGCTCACCTCTCTTCTGTTGGTTGCCTGCTTACTCACACCTGAAACCAGCAGTCTGCTATCCAACAGCAACAATAAACTTCCTGTTGCAGATGTGGATTGTTAATTACATGATATGCTGTATAACCTTTACTAAACATAAGAACTTGAACAGATTTTTGTTTTCTTAAGGTCTTAGGGAACCTGACGTCTACAGAGATGTATAAAGGCTTTATAAAAATAACTGTAAAATGCTTCTACAGGAAACTCTGATTTTTATCAGATGTTTTATAACCTTTAAAAATTTAGGCTTCTGCATATAACTGTTAGTTTTTCTTTCAGAGTGGTATACATTCAGCTGGATTTATTTCTGAGGAGCACAATAATTATTTGGTTAAATTTAAACCACAGCAACAGGGATATGACAAGATTTAGTTTCCTTACTATTGCAATGGGATATTTCTATGGCTACACAAGCCAACTTGGAAGTCTTGACAATATTGCTGAAAAAAACTATCTTCCAGATATTGTATTTCTGATGCTGGTTAACAAAGGCTATACTTAGCCATATGATGCAAATGCAGACACAGATATCTACAAAATGTGTGAAAGTGAAGGCTTAAGGCTTGTAATGTCATTAAACTGTGTTATCGTTGATAACCCTGAGCAATGACAGCCTGCTCAAACATGAATTTCAATTCTGCTCTGAATGTCGCAGTTATTGCTTTCTTCTTTTTGAGTGTGAGTGCTTTCACAAACTACTGCTTAATCTGCTTCCTGACAAAAATCAGGTAGAATAAGCAAGCAAAATTTTCTCAAGGCTATATAAAAGAACTCTGCCGAAACCTTTCCCTTTGAGCATGGCCATATAGATGGAGAAGATAAGCCTTTTTCTTTTTTCTTTCTTTTTTTCTTTCTTCTTTTCTTTTCTTTTCTTTTCTTTTCTTTTCTTTTCTTTTCTTTTCTTTTCTTTTCTTTTCTTTTCTTTTCTTTTCTTTTCTTTTCTTTTCTTTTCTTTTCTTTTCTTTTCTTTTCTTTTCTTTTCTTTTCTTTTCTTTTCTTTTCTTTTCTTTTCTTTTCTTTTCTTTTCTTTTCTTTTCTTTTCTTTTCTTTTCTTTTCTTTTCTTTTCTTTTCTTTTCTTTTCTTTTCTTTTCTTTTCTTTTCTTTTCTTTTCTTTTCTTTTCTTTTCTTTTCTTTTCTTTTCTTTTCTTTTCTTTTCTTTTCTTTTCTTTTCTTTTCTTTTCTTCTCTTCTCTTCTCTTCTCTTCTCTTCTCTTCTCTTCCCTTCCCTTCCCTTCCCTTCCCTTCCCTTCCCTTCCCTTCTCTTTTCTTTTCTTTTCTTTTCTTTTCTTTTCTTTTCTTTTCTTTTCTTTTCTTTTCTTTTCTTTTCTTTTCTTTTCTTTTCTTTTCTTTTCTTTTCTTTTCTTTTCTTTTCTTTTTTCTTTCTTTTCTTTTCTTTTCTTTTCTTTTCTTTTCTTTTCTTTTCTTTTCTTTTCTTTTCTTTTCTTTTCTTTTCTTTTCTTTTCTTTTCTTTTCTTTTCTTTTCTTTTCTTTTCTTTTCTTTTCTTTTCTTTTCTTTTCTTTTCTCTTTTCTTTTCTTTTCTTTCCTTTTCTTTCCTTTTCTTTTTTTCCTTTTCTTTTTTTCCTTTTCTTTTTTTCCTTTTCTTGCCTTACCTTGCCTTGCCTTGCCTCTCCTCGCCTCTCCTCGCCTCTCCTCTCTTCTCTTTTTTTTTTTTTTTCCCTCCTTGTTCTTCAGATACTTCATAGCCTAGTCCCACCCTATCATCTCCAATTATTATCAGTATATTGCCACCTGCTTCTGGCTAACCTCCTCTTCAGAACTTCACTTCTTTTTTAGTTATATTTGAAGCAGGCACCTTCTTTTTTTTTTTTTTTTTTTCTGCTCTCTGTGCTTGAGAACAATATCTGTAAACTTATTTTACTCTCTACACTGAACACATCCTTTAAATTCTGTTTTACTATGCTGTCTACAAGGAGAAGTTGTTGTTGGGATGATTAACTGCTAAACAATCAGTGTTACTATTTGTTTATACTTTACTTTTTGTGTTTTGTTTGCATCTGGAGTGTAGGCTTCAGGGGGTAGAAATCTCCATTTGCTATGCTCCCTTCCATCACCTTGTATAGAGTGATACCACAGTTCCCTTATGGAAACAATATTCAGATCAACAAGTACTGAGAATCAGCCTGACTTTGTTACAAATGTATGGTTTATAGGCAAGAATGACTGATGACGACGTTATATACCACAGCTGCAAAGGGTCTAAGTAGTTGCACTGAGCAATAAGAATTAGACTAACTTATGTCATGACAAGTCTTCTCTGCACTGAGGGCAGGCGTGATGTTCTTGAAATAGTGCAGCAAACCAAGCAACTAATAATTTTCCAGTAAGCAGTTGTTGATCTTGAAACACAGCAAGTGCTTTTGAGCTCAGTAATCTGCCAAACAGATTTCACAAACTGTGATGGAAATGGTATGCACCAATTATTCCATTTCTATTTAAGGAAAAACATTCTAGCATAATTAATTAATATCATGCACTAAGTTTAGTTAAAGTGAGAGAAATGAAGTGCACTCTTTTGCAATATACTTCACTTTATACAATTTATTTTTAGGAATTCCAGACTCTATTGGTGATTATTTTATGCATCAGGTGTGTTCTCACTGAAGTTCATAAAAGCTGAATAAGTCTCAGTTGTGAGAAATATTAAGATAACTTTAAAGGTGACTTTCAAGGTCATATATCTTGGCAAAATATTGTACAAGTGACAAAAATATTTGGCAGTCTGTTCTGTGGAGTAAGACTTTATTAAGAACCCAATGGTTAATCATGAAGTTAACACGTACAATGATTGCCTGCTCTGCCCTCACCTTGTTTCCTATTAATTCAGAATCACACCATGACAGTAGAGCAGATTGTCATCACTTCATGGCATTATACATAAAACATGTTGTTATAAACATTGCATCAAATCAAGATGTAGGATATAAATCTAGAGTAACATGTTTGGTGAAAGTGATACCTTATCTCTCTCTGAATTTTGTTCCTCAATTTAAACATCAGTGAAAAGATTTTTACAAGATCTGTTTATCATTATTCGGTGCTGGAAAGGAGGCAGATCAAAGAAATGGAATGTACTTTCAAAATCAAGAAGCTACAGTGAATGTCTTGGAAATCTTATGAATACACTGAAGCAGAAAAAAAAATCAGTAAAATAAAATAAAATAAAATAAAATAAAATAAAATAAAATAAAATAAAATAAAATAAAATAAAATAAACAGCACCTTGTGAAGCAGAAGAATTAAGCATGCTTACAGCAAGTTGAAGGGAAACTTTATTTCCTGGAAAGCTTTACAAATTCAGGGGTAAGGCCTAAATCAGACAGAAAGTAAAGAAAAGAACTCAAAGAATCTTTAAATCTAAATTCTGATGAAAAAGATCAATTTTGACTCTTCAAATGAGATATTCTGTGGAAATCTCATCTCATCTCTACTGAGATTTAAGTTTAAATTGACCAGCACTAATAGAAAATAATTTTAAAACATTATATCAAAAAATCCGTTCCAACAAATCATCGTCCCTATCAAAGTTACCTTTCAGCTCTTTATTTTTTTAAATTAATATGGAATACTCTTTATGCCCTTTCATTTTTGCAAAGCTGAAACATTCCAATAGAAAAAGTTTTAGTCAAAAAAATACTGTCCAGGAGAAGTTGGTGGTTGTGGGTTTTTTGTTTGATTGGGGTTTTTTTTGTTTGGTTGGTTGGTGGGTGGGTGTTTTTGTTTTGGTTTGTGTGTGTGTGTTTGTTTTTTGTTGTTGTTTTGGGGGTTTTGGTTGGTTGGTTTTGGGTTGGTTTTGTTTGTTTGTTTGTTTTTGTTTGTTTTGTTGTTGTTTGGTTTTGTTTTTTTTTAATAAATAAGAAAAACAAAAATACTATAGAAAGCTACCTTACAATAGTTTAAGTTGCATGTACCCGGTATAACCTTCATGACTCAAAAGATCTTTTGTAACACAAAAATAAAATAATTATGAATAAAGGATGGTCACACCTACAGCACTGCAGTAGATCTTTCTATGCTTTATACAGATTTGCTCTAAAAAGTCCCAGACTTTTTCCATTTCCCATGAGAAATTATTTCATAGTGCATGGAAAGCTAAGCAAGTCTTTTCTGATTCAGCAAAAATTTGCTCTTACTAAAATTTGCCATATTTTTCTTATATAGCCTTTCAACTCCACAAATATTTTTTTTTTCAACCTAAACAATCTTTGGAAACTGAAAGACAATTATCATGTTATCACTTCATCCTCACTTGAGGTAATATATTTTTTTAATCCAGCTTTTCTTACATTGAAGTCACAGCTCTCAATATTACTTTTATTTCTTTAGCTTGCACTTCACTCACTTTTATTTGTCTATATTTCGGAGCACTGAAGTGATTAGAATGGAATCTAATGCCCAAGGGACTGTCTTATCATAGCTGTATAGAGATACACACTCGCCTCATTTCCTGATGATCTGATGTCTCTGTGAGATCTTTTTCCCTTGATCAAAAAAGGATCAATGTACCGTGTTGCATTACATGAGCTATTTTTCCTGTTATCATACAGAGAAAGGGCTTCCTTGTCACCCCCCTAATTACCAGATATACGTTGACTTCAGTGACTGTTCTTGGGTAGATGGGTTGGGAAGTGGTGTTACTGTGGGTTAACATGGGCTATGCTGACCATGGCTATACAGTGGGCTCCAGGTGTGACTTTCTTCTCAGAAAAGAGACTGACAGCACCATGGGTTCAGTTTCATATTTGGAATTTACCAGTGCAAATGCGAACTGCTTAGACCTATAGGAATGAAAAGCACTGAGTTAAATCAAAGCTCTCTCCTAGAGAAAGGGTTTCATTGGAATCTGCAGTGCGTGTAGGGGAACTGGTGTGGTACTTGATTCCCCTGCACAACTGGATGAACACGTGGTGGCTGCCTGATCAACCAAAAAGTTGCACTGTTGGATATTTTGTTTGATATTCCCCATAACATCTATCCTAAGCCAAAACATGCTTCTTAGGTGGGGATATCTGAGCACTGCCCTAACGAGTGATCTTTTCTCAGCACAGCCACTGCTCTGTCCTATTGACCCAGATGCAAATGTTAGCAGTCTTGACAAATCTTATTCATGCTCTGACCAGCAGCTTGTGCGATGACCTAGAGCTTTGCATAGGTACTGACTTTGGAGTCTGAAATAGCTACAGCCGTTGGGGCAGAAACCCCTGCCACAGAAGTTGAATTGTTCCTGGAAAATGGGTAGCTGCTCTGAGATGCAAACTGACGTTTTCCTCTTTCTCTCAGGTTCCACGTTTCATCAGGACTATGTCAGAGCTGCAGTGACAATTTTTTTTCCTGATTGATAGATTTCTTTGCAGTTTAATGTGATAAGTTAACATTTCTGCTCAAGTTACTTGTACAAACAGTCCTGGCAGTTATAGTTTTGATAGGGATCTGGGATGCACAGCTCTTCCAGTTCTTTATGACAAGACAGGCCTAAATGCTTTCTCAGTACTTTTACTATACTATACTTTTACTATCCTTTGCAAAGAGCTAATATGGATCCAGCAGATAAATCAGAGAAGAATGAATCCTGATGAAAAAATTATAGACATAATTTCTTTTTTTTTTTTTTTTTTCATTCCTTTGTTTTTCTCATTGAACCTTCTGGGTTAAAGAAACTAAGAAGTAAGAACTCAAGTGCAATGATGACAGAGGGAGCTCTTTAAGCTGGTTGTGCTGGCCAAATAACAGGGCTGGAACTTTCTAAGGAACACTCCAACTCTCAGCTTGGGCTAAACAATCTTGCAACATGTTGTTGACCACATTATAAATAGCCTTGGTAAGGTGAGAGCTGACATGTGTCAGAAATAAAGCAAATAACCGTAACACCTCTGTGACATAATTTAAATAACAATTAAACATGGGAATTGGAAAAGTGATGTTTCCTGTTGCAAGCACATAATGCCAAACATCACATATGTAAGTGTAGGCTACTGTTTATAAAGGTTTCTGCATTCATGGACAAATGGGAGACTGAGAATTAGACAAGCAATCAGACAATGTTGAGAAAATACCATGCACAAAAGGGCTGTAGAATGCATCTGCAAAAGGAACTGAAATAACAAAGAAAGAAAGATTAACTTGGGGTATACTGCTGTAAGAAAAAAACAAACCAAAACAAACCAAAACAAAAGAAAACAAAGCAAAACAAAACAAAACAAAATCTTCCTTCCCCTTGTTTTCCTCAGGCACTCAGGGAGCCAGAGTTGTATTTGTTCATTATCAATACACAGAATTAAAGCAAGGATCTGATTATTTCTTCTGTTGATGAAAAAAATGCATGCAACTCTGAATTTTATTAGTTATTCAGGTACAAAAGCAGTAATGTTGCCTAAACCAGCAGCTTGTCTGGAATTCACACTTTCCCTACAGAGTTTATAAATTGTTGCAGTGTGAAATTAGACATACCCAAGCTTATCGTTTTTTTTTTTTCCTAAATCTCATCATTTTCTGGGTGATGTCCAGAGTCCAGAAAGATTATCAAAGACATTTTGGTTATGTTAACATTCCCTGATGCATTCCTATGAGGAGTGGCCCTTCCAAGGCAGTTCAATAAACAGATAAATCAAGGGAAGACATTCATAGGCATATCAACAGTGGAATATTTAATATAAGTTACAACTTCCTCTCTTCACACTAGCAAGCTGTTAATAGTATTTGATTCTTCTGCTGCAAAATTATACATTAATTTTTAAAGGATAGCTCTAGACAAGTGAAAAATTGGCAACGTACCATTCCACAAATTTATTTCATTTTTTTTTCCCAGTTGCAAGTCTAGCTGTTTCATATTTTAATAAATAAATCATTCAAATTAGTAAGAGTCATATGAAACTAAATTGAGTTTTGAACAGGAGAATTCAAATGACAAAAATTGGCTAGGTTGCTGCTTGTTTTTTGTTCAGCTCACCTTTACAAAGTGACCATATGTTGTATCTTCACTTCTTGGCAACTGTACGAGTTGCATGCAGATACAGTCCTTCTGTTGATACTCTCTTTTCATTGTAGTGCTTCTGTCTAGAGGCGTCATTTTGTGAACAGCTGTAATGTTGTTATTAAAAGCAATACATATATTTTAAAACAAAATAGTAGACATATGTGCCTACTGTCAATGCAAGCAAGTCTATCTAAATGTCATGTCGAGTGTTGCAATGGCTGGAAAACAAAGCTGCTTTCTCCCATTTGCATTTCTGAAATAAATTTTGTGCAGGCTTACAATCTGTCTGCTTAAGAAAACCTATTCTGGGAGATGCTCAGGTATGAACTTGGCAAACATAATTAGAGATACAGAACTTGATTCTTCACTGCCTTGATCCTTTTATAACCATTTACCCCTGTGGAAAATAGGTAGAAAACACAACTGTTCATTTTCAGTAATATGACACACTCATTTTTCGTAAGTGATGACACAAGATACAACCAATTTAAATAACGAAGAGAGTTTTATTTGATGGTTTTACTGGAATTGTTTGGTTCTTTAAGTAAAACCCCTGATATTATAACAACATCATTTCTAGTGGTTGGGGTCAAGTACAATAATGCTATGATCTTTTGAACTTGATTTTAAAACCTGCAAAACACTATTGTTTCTCAGATAAGATTACATTTTTTGATAGTCTTGTTTATGACTGTCTAAAAGATGTTTGATTAGAACATTAATTTTCTAATTGTGTCGCAAAATACCTGATTATAATCTTACAGTATTGGACCAAT